>NC_134692.1:130086169-130156169 GCF_050947455.1 Rhinoderma darwinii
GGGCTTGCTGTGACTATTGGAGAAGTGAGGTGGAGGGCTTGCTGCGACTACTGGGGAAGTGAGGTTGAGGGCTTGCTGCGACTACTGGGGAAGTGAGGTGGAGGGCTTGCTGCGACTACTGGGGAAGTGAGGTGGAGGGCTTGCTGCGACTAGCGGTGAAGGAGAGCCTGCTGTCTACACTGGGGAACTGCTGTGACTTCTGGAGAAGGTGTGACCCTGCTCTGGAGTTTGAGTAAGTGGACGGGAGAACATGGGACACAGAGGGGAGGGTAGACTTTATTTTTACTGCTCTAGGAGAATAGTGGGCACTGCTTTAACCATCAAGTAGAGCACTACAGTGACGAATGGAGGGGCAAGGGCAAAACCTCAAGTGAAGTGTAAGGACCAGCTAGCAAATCCCGTTGCAGAGCAGACCTGGCCCGAGTGCGTGTTGTTGTTGTTGTCTTCTAGACTTGGATCACATTTTTCCAGTTCTGATCTGATCGATATGTAATGGTATTGATGAGGTTGGGCTTCTTGCAGATATTTGGTGGATTTGCACTTTAGATTCACCCCGTACACACAAAGTTGTAACACGTTCAGCTAAGGCACTAAAACATGCGGACCCCTATAAATCTCTTGCAATTTTCTTGGAATTTTTCCCCTTTTGAAGTGAACCTGCCAAAGTGAAGTCTGCAGAAAAGCCCTTCACGTGTACATGTGTTTCTGTTTTAGGCGGATGAAATCATTCCAGAATTTTGCCTTGGTGTAAACCCGGCCCAGTCCCTCGTGACATCCGAGCTTTTCCTTCTACAAGCAGGATGTGGAGTCTATATCTGCTTCTCCTGAGGGACCTTAAAGTCACCTCTGACGGCCGCATTCTTCATGGAGAACAATGAGACACCTAATATAAATAACACCCCCTCTTCTGCTTTCCAAACCTGACGCCACTATTGCCGCCATTGCCGTTCCTGTAGCAGTGGTCACTCGTATAGATTCCCAATGGCAAAATCTCGTTAACCAGCCATTACTTCCATTACTATTAACGTGAGGTACTAAATTCATAACACCTCATGCCTCAAATTAATAAGTGACCCCATTATTTCCCTAAGATGGCAGCATTGGGGTTAAAGGGGTTGTCCAGGTTTAGAAAAACATGGCTGCTTTCTTCCAAAAATAGTTCCACGCCTTTCCACAGATTGTGTGTGGTGTTCCCTTCAATGGAGCGGAGCTGCAATACCTGACACAACCCAAGGTAAGATGTGGCGCTGTTTTTGGAAGACAGCAGACGTGTTTCTAACAACCCTTTAACTTGCTGAATTATTTAGTCGGTGAAAGATAAACTTGACAATATTCACTGGAAAATCCTTCAGATGTCTTGACACGCGATCATTAGACGTAATCTCCTGGTTGGTTGGCTGCGGGTTTCACAAGATCCTGCTTCAACCTCCGATGGTTCCTCTTATTTTGTAACATAAATGGTTGTAGGATAATCACTTCCCGTTTTGCATTTGCTAAAATAATATAATATATATGTATATACACACACACAGTTGGGTCCCCAAGTATTTGGACAGTGACCCAATTTTCATAATATGGCCTCTATACATCACCGCAATGGATTTGAGACCAGTAAAGAAGATGTGATTGAAGTAATTCCGATAATCTGGCACCCTTGGGACTTTTGCCGGATTACTGGTACATTTCAAACTATTGGACGTCACACATACTTACCGTGTACTCGCACCCAGATATCAGTACGGATATACAAAGTGGCGCCAATGTGATGTCATCTGTGCACGTTATCTCTTTCCTGGATGTAAGAGTTGTAATAATCGCCTGTGCTGCCATATATGACATGTCTGTTATGGTAAACGTTTGTATTTTCCATAAAACAACAATTCTGGAGCATCTTTTCTTAGAACTCTGTTATTCCTCTGTTAATCCTCCTGGAAAAGTATGAAATAATTGACAACTGTGTGTTATTATTCCCTTTGTCAATTGGGTGTCTCCCTACAAACTCTGACATTGAGTACCGATTGCAACCCCCCCCCCCCATTAAGGGGAATGCCAACACACAGTTGTTAATTCATTCATACATTTCCAGGAGGAATGACAGAGGAATGGCACAATGCAAAGTTCCAAAAATAGATGCTCCAGCATCGGTATTTCATAGGTAATGCAAGAATTTACTAAGACAGACATGTCTGGAGAGGGAATAGGTTCTCTTTTGGTACTCTGGCATATGCCTACAAGAACGACAAGTCCCTGCATGCTGTTCGGTCTGCCTGTCCCTCTGCTGCACATCTCAGGAGCCAGGTAGCCAATGCACCTAGGTGTTTGCTGCTGGTGCCTAACTTTTTATTGGTGTCTATGAAAGTTCTTCTTGCCAGGCCACTGAGAAAGCAAAATTGGCTCCCGGATTGTGTGACTGACTCCTAAATCCCATAGTATTGCTATCCCTCCGGCAATAGTGGAGACGGGTGATCTATACTGTTCTATCACAAATAACAGGCTCGCGTGCGGCTGACAGGTCCTAAGTCTGTGGTTAATCCTGGGTCATATAGTAATTTGTGTAGTCATAAAAGTTTCTATAAACCATGGCGAACATTCTCCCTTTGCTCGGTCTCTTGGATGTCGTACATGTCAATGCCCCGTCCTACACGGCCGCTCCGCCGTAGACTAGTTGCAACTTGCTATTTTGTATCTTGAGAATGTTCTACTGTAACCGTGTGAGTATTGTGATGTACGAGTATCGGACGTTGATGGTATATCCTGCGGACATGAAATATCCCTGAGAATAACCCTACAGTCTGCAGGACAATTCGTTGCATCCCTATGGTTTATAATCTCATTGCTCCATCCGTTATTCTGCAAATATTATATTTGGGAATTGTTATTTTTGCAGTGCCCTATAGTTTCTTTATATACCATGATTGTGAGCGTATACCAGGTTATTTCATAGTTTGCTTAAAGGAGTTTTTTGGCCAAAAACATTGGTGGGCGGTCGCTGTGCGGTGTCGCTCAGTCTGCTGACAAAAAATAGTATTCAAGCGATTCATGATGGAGAACTAATGCTGGTCATAGACATAAGATGGAAAGTGGACGTCTAAAAACCACATATGACTAGGCAAAGATACATTCCGGTAGCTGCCTTTCTAAAAACATCCGATTGGTCACTGTAAAAATGTCAGATTATGACGGTCTAATGTCAGACCACTCCAGTAGCCATTTTTTTTAGTAGCCAGATTGTAAGAACTTCCATAGACCTTAAAGAGGCTCTGTCACCAGATTTTGCAACCCCTATCTCCTATTGCAGCAGATAGGCGCTGCAATGTAGATTACAGTAACGTTTTTATTTTTAGAAAACGAGCATTTTTGGCCAAGTTATGACCATTTTCGTATTTATGCAAATGAGGCTTGCAAAAGTACAACTGGGCGTGTTGAAAAGTAAAAGTACAACTGGGCGTGTATTATGTGCGTACATCGGGGCGTGTTTACTACTTTTACTAGCTGGGCGTTCTGATGACAAGTATCATCCACTTCTCTTCACAACGCCCAGCTTCTGCCAGATCACGCTGTGACGTCACTCACAGGTCCTGCATCGTGTCAGACGAGCGAGGACACATCGGCACCAGAGGCTACAGTTGATTCTGCAGCAGCATCAGCGTTTGCAGGTAAGTCGATGTAGCTACTTACCTGCAAACGCTGATGCTGCTGCAGAATCAACTGTAGCCTCTGGTGCCGGCTCGTCTGACACGATGCAGGACCTGTGAGTGACGTCACAGCGTGATCTCTGGAGAACACGCTGTGTCTGCACTGCCAGAAGCTGGGCGTTCTAAAGAGAAGTGGATGATACTTCTCATCAGAACGCCCAGCTAGTAAAAGTAGTAAACACGCCCAGATGTAGGCACATAATACACGCCCAGTTGTACTTTTACTTTTCAACACGCCCAGTTGTACTTTTGCTAGCCTCATTTGCATAAATACGAAAATGGTCATAACTTGGCCAAAAATGCTCGTTTTTTAAAAATAAAAACGTTACTGTAATCTACATTGCAGCGCCGATCTGGAGCAATAGGAGATAGGGGCTGCAAAATCTGGTGACAGAGCCTCTTTAATAAGAAAACAACCCAAAAAGTTAGTCGCCAGCATATTTCTCTGAGCCTTGGCCAGATGGGCTCATGGGGTGAATCCTCCCTGGGATAAACAGGTGGAATCATAAGTTTCTGCTGACCATTGCCTTATATTTATGGCCAGTTGCTAATACACAACTTGAACTTTGGTAAAGCGCAGAGGTACGGGGTGATCGTTGTCAGGGGCGGATGACCCCCCGTTGCCCGGGTGCCTTGCAGGAATTGTCTCATTTCAACTCGATTTACAGTATATAAAACTTTAAGAACCCCTTTAAGAAATATCTCTAACTTCTTACATTTTGTTTTAGGGTTGTCCAAGCTGATTCAGAATGGAGTTAGGGGGGAACCATTGAATGAGGTCTCTGTAAACAGATTTTAGACAACTCTGAGAAGAATGCCCATGTCACGTCTCTTCTGTTTGCTGGTGGTCCTCGGCTCGGCTTTTATGGTCCTTTTTATCATCGTTTATTGGGACAATGTTGGGACGGCAAATTTTAATCTCCATACATCCTTCTCCAAGACTCTTCCAACTCGTCTAAGTGTGGATCACCCCCCTTCTCTCTCAACAACCGAAAACAACGGTGTTTCAGACGTGGACAGATTCTTAGATAGTTTTCTAAACTTTGTTACAACAAAAAATGAGTTGCCAAGCACAAAGGGGGAAAAACTGTCCCAGCGAGGAGGAACTAATAGTTTTGAAGAAAATGTGAGAGGCTACGACTGGTCCTCCCGAACCAAACTGGAGGAAGGTTTTCTAGATCCGGAATTAATACAGGAGGACAGAAGATATAATCTACGCAACTTCTGTGGTAATTCCAGTTTTAATTTTCCAACCAAGGATCGGGATTTTGATGACATTCCAAACAAGGACCTAGATCACCTTATTGTAGACGATCGCCATGGCATTATTTATTGCTACGTGCCGAAAGTGGCTTGCACCAATTGGAAACGAGTAATGATTGTGTTGAGCGAGAGTCTTTTAGACAAAAAAGGTGTCCCGTTTCAGGACCCTCTAGAGATCGCCCGTGAGGATGTCCACAATTCAAATAGTCATCTGACGTTTAACAAGTTCTGGAGAAGATATGGGAAGTTCTCTAGACACATGATGAAGATTAAGTTAAAAAAATACACCAAATTCATATTTGTCCGCGATCCTTTCGTCCGTCTGATCTCCGCTTTCCGCAGTAAGTTTGAGCTGGAAAATGAGGACTTCTATAAAAGTTTTGCAATACCCATATTAACCCGCTTCTCCAACTGGACCAATGTACCCACATCGGCAGGAGAAGCATTCTCTTCTGGGGCAAAGCCGTCGTTTTCTCAATTTATACAGTACCTATTGGATGCCCGGACTGAAGAACAGAGACCTTTCAATGAGCATTGGCGCCAAGTGTATCGGCTTTGCCACCCGTGTCAGATTGATTATGATTTTATAGGGAAGTTGGAGACTCTTGACGAGGATGCATCTCAACTTCTAAGACAATTAAATATAGATTCCCTCTTCCAGTTTCC
This sequence comes from Rhinoderma darwinii, assembly GCF_050947455.1. Lineage (NCBI taxonomy): Eukaryota > Metazoa > Chordata > Amphibia > Anura > Rhinodermatidae > Rhinoderma > Rhinoderma darwinii. The sequence continues at coordinate 130,091,794 of NC_134692.1, forward strand.
CCCCAGTTACAGGAACAGGACTGCGAGTAGCTGGGAGGAGGACTGGTTTTCCAAGATACCTCTAGAATGGAGGCAAAAACTCTACAAATTATACGAGCCCGATTTCGTTCTTTTTGGATACCCTAAACCCGATAACATATTAAATGTTTGAAAGGCTAATTAAACTTTTTAAAAATAACAAAAATTAACACTATTCTGCTGCCTCTCCCGGAATGGTGGATATTTTCTACACATTTCTCTACTTTCCATTCCATGTGCTATGAGATTTGAAGGACCTCCCCAAGAGTTGGATTTCTTTACATTGATGCATTTTTAAGAACTCAATTTATTTATTTTTTATTCCACTTTTAAAGAGTAAATGTACAAAAAAAAATTTGTCTTTGTAATTGTACTTTCTCAGGAGGAGTTCCCAGAAATGCTTTTTACTGTTTTATAAATTAATATATTATTTAAACTATTTAATACAGTGTCTGAGGACTTGACTGAGTAAAGGTTTGGCTGTTAAAGTCTTCCCGTTCTTGTGGTTTATAGTCTGGGCCATATAATGCCCAGTTTGGACAACCCTGGTTCTCTTAGAGCTTAGAATCTCCTACACAGACAATTCAATTATACATTTCTGGCTTCCTCCTATTCACCACCAGGGGGAGCTTACTGCATACTGGTTTATTATAGCATTCAGTGTATAAACCGTATACAATAAGCTCCCCCTAGTGGTAACTGCAGGCAGCCAGGAGTTTATTCTTTAACTCTTATGTGTATACTGGGGATCCGGAGCACAACAGTTATAGAGATCTATTAAGAAATACAATAGAACAGAATATTGAGCCTAAAAAGACATGGTTGGCTATTTGCAATCTCTCCACTTTTCCCTAAATCACCCCCGTGGTGTTAAAAGTTGAGCATTGACTTTAAAGGGTTTTTCATACTCTCAAAACGCACCACAAAACCCCAAATTTCTTACACCCTTGCCTTTTAATCTATATTCGCTTCTACCCTGCTGTTCACATCAGCACAATAATGTGGCATCTGCCGCCCACAGCCACATGGCACCAGATGAGACACCCTGCTGCCGTAATTAAAACGGGAAGTGGTAAGGAATTATTGTTTTTTTTTTTTCCTTAGCCAGTTTTAGACCTTCTTCACACGGCTGTGTTTGGTCTGTGAGATGCGGAGCGTATGTCGGCCGTATTTCCCAGACCAAACACAGTTCAGGGAGCCGGGCTCTTCGCATCATAGTTATCCATGATGCTGTGAGTCACTGCCTTCCCGCAAGAATACTGTCCCTTTCTGAAAACATGATGACATTACGGGACGGTGTTCCCGCGGGGAGGCCGGGACTCCTCGTAGTATCATAGATAACTATAATGCTAGGAGCTCGGCTCCCTGAGCTGTGTCCGGCCTGGGAAATACAACTGACATACGGTCTGTACTTCGCGGACCGAACACGGCCGTGTGAAGCAGGTCATAGGGGTACAAAAACCACTTTAATATATCCCTGTAACGAGGTTATACATAGCTGCAACTCCTATGATGGACCTCATCCTCTCCGGCTATTAAGGGAAGAACTCATCCAGGACCGAGGTTGGCGCTACTCACCACTCTTCTCACTTGAGTAGGCAGATCGTGGAATTCAGTACTTTTAATATATTTTTTCAGTGATGTTTCTGCACATTAATCCACTAACCACTTTACTTTGATAATCCTATGTATTTATAAAGCAGTGGCGTACAGAATAGAAAAGGGGCTCCGTACCAAAGAACAAAATCGGCTCCCCATTATGGTACCGGTTTTGCCATCCAGACTAGAGGGGCCTGGTGTTTGCTTCCCTCTGCACGCTCTTGGACCAATTTGACCGTGCTGCAAGCGATTCCTGCAAAGGGTATGGGACCAAGCAGGGATGGGCCCCATTCTCTCCAAGGATCCCCCTATAACAGCTGCATGGTTTGCCTTTGTATTGAGTACCCACGGCAGCAGAGCAGAATCGAGTGTCTTTTATTACAACACATTGCAATATTATGTGTTATCTGTGGTTTTCTCTTAAGATCTTGGTAAGTTATCACAAGAAACAAAAGAAACCGTTAAATGACAAAATCAGCTCCGATACGTCTGTACACTTCGTGTTTTAATGACTTGTCTCCTCAACTATTAATGCTTGTGATATCTCCACCTTTACAAAAAAAATTTTTATTGCTCCAGTGCATCTGAAATACAAAATAATGCAACTTTGCAAAGGGTCTAGAATAAAAATCTCCCACTTTTTTTTGTATACAGCTTCTATGTGTCTCCATGGTTACAGACTACAAACAAACCCTGTGGAGTCTGATCCTACAGTGTTTCTCTCTTTTTATCAGTCTCCTCTTCTACTGTCTGTAGATTAGCAAGTAGGGGAGGCGAACGAAAGAAAATAACAGGACTGGAGAATAATAAGATAACATAGGGTTACCATGTAGACACATAGGTCCGCACAGGAGCTGCATACAAAACACTAGAATATTATTAATCAAGACTATTTAAGTGGCTTCATTTTTTTTTTTTTATGCATTGGAGCAATAAATAATGTTGGAAAAGTGCACAAACTGTTTTTTTTTTTTTTTTTTGGCAATGATATCCAGCCTGTGTCTCTCCAGCTGTTCCAAAACTACTACTCCCAACGTTCCTTGACCATAAACTTAAGATTGGCAGCATATGTATGTAAATGTTTCTGGAGGTTCTCAGAACTTGATGTAAAGTATTGATCAGGAGGTGTCACGCACTTTCCTCAACCCGCCGGTGGGGCTGGCAGGATTGCCGAGTGGCACAGAACGCACGGCCAACTGCCAAACAATTGAGGGCACCCTATTTATACGGCAATGCACTGGCTTCAGTTATAAGGTGTTATACCCAAGCTAGGCTCGTTTGTCCCTGTGGTTCCCTGCGTTGTATTTGACCCGGCTTGTTTGACTCCCCTCCTGCTTGGTCCCATTCCGCGCAGCTGTAACTAAATTTTTGCTTGTCTCACTACCCTCTTTCTACTGTGCCATGTAACCAGCTCTGCTACATTCCTGTTACTAGCCCTTGGCTCATTCGACTACATTTACGTTTCTCTCCTGGTACCCGTTTGCCTCCTGTTGCTGATTTTTGAACTTCTTGACTGGTTTCATTTCCCGTATACCTTTCCTGGTACGTTACCGCGCATTTGTTGGTACCCATAGCCATCGTATCCCCTATTACGTCCTTGGGTCTGATTTCCGATCTTCTAAATGTTATCTGGGGAATTAATCACCAGTCTAGCTAGAGACACCCAAGTCCTGGTGTGAGCCGAGAACCTCGACCCTAGCCATAGTCCCCTGGGTATAGCAGGAATCAGACGGTTACATGGGGGCAGGGGGTTTATTTTTCCTTCCTGTCATCCCATTGAAGAACGCTACTGTCAAACTCTTGATAACATGGAGCAATAGATTGCACTAGTGCGTTTTTTCGATTATCTGGTTATTATACTATTTATTGGAGATTGTCATTATGATGTTTTTGTTTCTATGTGCTGCATTATGTTGGTTTACCACATCATTCTGGAGACGTCTGCTGAGAGCGGTTCCTGAATAGTTCTTCTATATCCATGTCCTAATTCTCGTGTCCTGTTAATGAAATCGTGGGAAAAGCTTCTTCATACATAGGACAGCTGCGCACAGATGTTGAGTTTTATTATTTATGTGTAGTCAAATATTCATTATACGCTGGGGCTAGGTTTGGCGCTCACCAGTAAGCAAAGCGACTAGGCCAGGGTAACCTAAAGATATAAGTCATGGACATAGTTGATCCTGTTCTACTACGATGTTGATCCAGAAGAAGACAAAAACCCGCGGGAGGCCGAAGCCAATTTTCTTAATCTTGGGGGAAAAATTTCTTCCCAACTCCAAAATGGCAATTCAAATAAATCCCACCGTAGTGCGTTTAATATTTCCTATTGAATACCAGATACATCTGGCCGCAGATGTTTTGGCCAATAAAAACACAAAAAAAGCAGTGTTTTTCTTAGAAACGCTCTGTGTGATGGCACCCTTTAAGGATTTGTCTCTTTACGAAAACCCCTGTTAATATGCCCTATTGGAACATATGGATGTAATAGGGAGGGGTCCCGCTGTCTGCTTGTGGCTTTCCCTGGCAAAATCATGTGCTTGCTTAGGAACTGAACCTGCGACTTATTGCGGTGGCAACCACAGGTAAAGGGCCTTTTACACCGGCCGACAATAGGCCAATGCAGTGAGCGTCGATCAATGAGACATCATTGATCGGTGGTCGTTTGCGCCTGTCACACGGAGCTATGGATGAAGACGAGCGGTCGTTACTCCGACTGCTCGTCCCCATACATTATTATCATGTCGGCAGCTCGTCTCCCTGTTTACACAGGAAGATGCACTGCCGACAATGATGTTTTACTTTTTTAAAACGATCCGATCAGCAGATGATCGAGCATTTGCTCGTTCATCTGCTGATCGCTGCCCTGTTTACACAGGGCAATTACCGGGAACGAGTGTTATGTGAACGCTCGTCTGCACGATAATCGCCCGGTGTAAAACCCCCTTAAGATGTCCTAATGGCTCTGATGTAGTGCGGGCCTCCAGTGAAATGGCCACGAAGTAAAAGGACAAGCAATAAAAACTAATGAGCAAAGAATGAGACAAAAGAAGAGAAGGCCCTGCCCATAGGAGCTTACAATCTAAATGAACGGAGAGTAGTGATATAATAAATATATGGTGCTAATATTGTCCAGGGGACCAGCCCCTTGTATTGGTAGTGGGTAATATAAAAATATGCATCATCCAGTCACACATCCAGTATCTGAGCCATTACAGATAACAAGGGGTAAAAACCGGAGGACATGGCAAGAGATGTGTGACCAGGTCAGACTGTGGATGTAGTTGGAATATAGAACTTGACTTAGGCCTCCTTAAAGGAATGAGTTCAAGGCTTGCTTAAAACTAGGAATGTTAGAAGCAAATCTAAAGGTCCGGAGCAGTGAGTTCCACCAGATGGTGCAGCACGAGAGAAGTCCTTGGCTCAGAGTGAAACAATAAGAAATTGTTTTATCGTATCGTCACATGAAGAATATGGTATAAACTTCATTGTGGCATTTTAACTTCTCACTGACTGTATATAGTTGGGTCCTCGCTTCTTCATGTAACATGTTTTTGGGTTCTTGCCGTAAATCTGAACATACGTGGCGCAGGGAAGTCACTGGCTAGAGTAGTTTGGTAATGCCGTCTAATATACTGTCCTGGGTGAGGGGAGTGGGTAAAACGTGTGGTGGCTTCTGTGTACACAATTTTTGATAAGTCCTCCTAGCCCTGTTTTCATAAGCCCTTCTTACTTCCATTTTTCTGCTATGATGGCAGATCACAAGCCGCCTTTTCAGGGCTCGTCTTCCAGATGTCTCTTCTGTTTAGCTGCCAAGTTTCTCCTTCTCTATACAATGCTGCACTGGGCTTGATTTTTAGTTTTTCCCCATTAAATAAAATATTAAATATAACGTGGGCCGCTTTCAAATGCCTGTAAACCGGCCGCATTTTAGCACCCATATTAAGGGCCCATATTCCAGTTCAAATGAGTTGAACTTAGATCACCATAGAACTCTGGTCTGGTTCAGTAGAACTGTGGGTGTCCGGTATAACGGCCTTGGAGCCTTTTTAGGATGAGCTACGCGTCTATAGTAATCCGTATGTCTAGTTTGTCCATGGACACACTGGCTATATACAGATCCTTGAGATAATCTACTTATAAGATATCCTGAAACTATATTTAAATAACCATTAGGCCATGTTCACACACTAGACTAAAAACGTCTGAAAATACGGAGCTGTTTTCGAGGGAAAGCAGCTCCTGATTTTCAGACATTTTTTGAGCCACTCGCGATTTTCGCTGCGTTTTTAATGGCTGTTTTTGGAGCTGTTTTCCATAGTCGATGAAAAACGGCTCCAAAAACATCCCAAGAAGTGTCCTGCACTACTTTTTCGTGGCCGTTTTTTTACGCGGCCATTTTTCAAAACGGCCACGTAAAAAAACGGCCCATCAGAGCAGAACGCTGTTTTTCCCATTGAAATCCATGAGCAGATGTCTGCTTCCGATTTTTCGGCCGTTTACGGCCCGAAAAACTGCTGAAAGTAGGCCGTGTGAACATACCCTTACCCAATATAGAGATATCCATTACTCTCTCTACCAGTGGGATTTAATGACTGCCCTTAAAGCGTTCACAGACTATGGGCTCTATCCAGACTGTGGGGTAACTTGAAGCTCCTGCGCCCTAATGCAAAATCTGTAAGACTGCCCCCAACTATGGGGCATGGCTTATAGTACTCATCTGATATGGGGCAGAGAAACCTTTTGGGCCCCCATGGGCTTCAGAATCCCAGTGCGACTTCAACCTCTTACACCCTTGTCTCATTCACAGACTATAGGCTGCCAAAACAGCGGGATACAGTCTGCTGACTGATTTGCAGGGCCCTATGTCTATAATCTGAGCTTTAACCCTGTTAAATGACTGATTCTGAGATTTATAGTATATTAGGAGGTTGCTATTCAAGCAAGTCCTTCACATATGCTCTTGCTAAAGTAGACCTGATGGCCAGGGGAGTAGCTAGGGGGCCATCAAGCCACTCTGCTATAACCAGGGTATTTATTTAGATGCAGGTCTAGGGCATCAAACTAAGTCTTTGCCCGAGGTAATGGAAAACCTAGCTACCACTGATGACGGCTTAGTCAGTTGGCACCCTAAAGACTGATTTACAAAACACCTCCCCATACACCCATTAGGGCATGTTAAGCGAAGAGTGCAGGTCCCCCCTATTGTTAGCTTGGGCTCTCCACAGCTCTGGGGCTGGCAATACATTTTAGATAGCTGTCGGCCGATGGCTATTCCCTATTCCCCATACACCGATCTGCTCGGCTGAGCGTGCATGTGCTCCTCTGGCAGCGGCTTATCTAATAACGAACACCAGGATCGGGCACGTTGAAATTCAACATGCTTGACCCTTCCCTCTGCCGTCGGGGGTGAGTTGGGACGCCGCCATACACATAAGATGGTCGGCAGGCTTGGCCAACATGTCTCTGTGTATGGCCACCCTGACACTGAACTCTGTGGACGTCCTGTCTCGTTATGTATGGGAAATGAGCATTTACATCGAGGCTCCCTGGTAGGGAGCAGCTTATCTCACTGCTTGGAGCCTCAAGGATCAGCTGCTCCCTACCAGGAAGCCCAAATCTGTGGTGGGATTGTCTGGACAACCCTTTAAATGAATCGTAAGGAAACCATTCACAGCCTGTATGGGTAGGGACACACGTGGCGTAAACACTGCGGATTTTCTGCAACGGATTTCATTGCAGAAAATCGGCAGCATATTACAGTAGCAGCAGTGGGGGTGAGATTTGGGCAAATCTCATTCACACAATGCGGAAAAAATCAGCTGAGAAACCGTTCATAAATTGGCCTGCAGTGCGTTTTTTTTAAAAAATCCGCAGCGTGTCAATTTAGGCTGCGGAATCGCTGCTCTGTGTAGGGTGTTTTCCCCCATTGAATTCAATGGAGAGTTAAAACCTGCAACAAATACTCAAATGTTACTATCTGTGCGGTGGAAGAGCTGCAAAAATCGCAAATCCGAAAAAAACGATAATCCTTTTTTTTTTTTTTAGCTTAAAAATAATAAAAATGTTCATACTTACCCTGGCCGTTGTCATAGCAACACAATATTCTGTTCTGAGTGCGTCCTGGGAGGATGTTTCATCCCATGTGACTGCTGCAGCCAATCAAAGGCTACAGCGGTCACATGGACTGCAGCGTCATTCCAGGAGGCCGGGCTGCACTCCGAACAGAGGGATGCGTCGCTATGACAACAGAGAACAGGTAAGTGTGATATATATATTTTTTTTCTAGCAGTATTTCCGCAGTGGAGACTCCGCCCGAAAAACTGGACCACAATTTGGAGTGGTTTTTCGGGCAGAATTCCCTGCGGCTTCCAGGACGGATACGCGGTGTGCTTTTACTCTGTGTCATGGAGGCTGAAGGAGACTGGCACGTGTTAAGCGTTGTTTTACGGTTCACTTATAACAACATATGAGCATTTAGTGTCCTTGTCTGCTGAGCAGATGGGGCTCGGAGTTTTATGGGCACCTTAAAGTGTTTCATCCAAGATCTCTGTAGAGTTAAGAGGCTTGTCCATATAAGACTTAAGTCGCGTCCAGTTCTTTTTAGATGATTTATCAACAAGATTTCGGCAAAAGATCAGACTTTCCATCTAGACCGGGCTTTAAAGGGGTATCCCCATTTTAAGCATTTATGGCATATCCACAGGACATGCCATTAATGCCTGATAGGTACAGGATTCACCCGTTCATACTCCCATGCGTTGCTTGCTCGGCTCTTTCTGTAAACGCCTGTGGATTTGCAATAGATGCTTAAGAATTGGAGTACCCCTTTAAGAGCGCAGCTCTAATTTCAATGTATTATACCAAATATAGTGTTATTATTGGAATTGCTTCCTTTAGCTATGGGAAGGATCCAAAATTAACATGTGGGGATGCTGGAATGTCAAACTAGATCTGTCGGCACTGCAGCCAATGGCCAATCAATAGCTTGGAAGGTGGAATGCCAGTTAAAGGGACATCGATGCCATTTAGACTAGCTATGCCATCAATATCTGATCAGTGGGGTCAAGCTGCTGGGACCCCCCACCTAAGCCCTAGAACCAAGATGCTGGTGACTTTTGGCTTTTTTTATAGTCAAAATGAACGTGGCTGTTTTATAACAAAGTTGAAGAGGGGCGCTGTGATTTGGGATTAGTCGCAAACCCTTCATTTTAGGTATGGGTTGGAGTCCCAGTGGGTCAGAACCCCACCAGATTTTAATATTCCGTCAATATTTATTATGGGAACCCCTTTAAAGTTCTCTTTTTCAAGAAATTGAGGGACTCCGGCACTGCCTTTTTAAGCCAAAATTTTATGGAAACAACATTTTTGGATTAAACAGTGGAAAAATAGAAATTTTGAGCACAAATTGTATCCCCTTCAAATGAAAAGGCAAAAAAAAATGTTAATGAGAGCCAGAATCAGCATCAACAAGAGCCAAAAATGTGTATATCATGCAGCTGCAAAGCATCAGGAAGCTTATACATGGAAAGGCTGCTCTGAAATTACACCAAGACGGCCAAAAGATGACTGAAAACAGCACTGAATAAATCCTAGAATTTTTTTTCAGATAGAAGTTAACCCATTTATCTCCAAGACTTAAAGGTACAGTGAACCTAAAATCCACAGCTTATACAAAAAGCAACTGGATGTCAGTGTTTCGGAGGGAGATCACATGGTGTAGTGGTCATGGGGGCAGGGATTTTTTATTTTGCAATGCCTGTAAGTAGAGCACTACAGTCAGACCCTTTGCAGCCCTAAATGGCTAATAACAGGGAGCAATAGACGCACATCTAACGTAGAACAGATAGAATATAGGCTGTGTCCCTTTAAGTTTTATGATTCTAACTTTTTTTTTTTTTTATATTTTTATTCTGATATAAGTTCGTAATTTCCCTTTGCACATATAGGATCATTACTTTCGAGTTTGCTCCTGTCAATCAGATAATGTAGTAATAATGACAAACGCGAGGCTGGGAACGCGGTTTGTCGTTTTCATTAAATCTTAATTAGTCACAAATCCAAGATGTACCATAAAGTGACAACAATATAAACTAGAGGAAAGTACAAGCCAGGAATGTAAACGAGGGATTACAATTGCCTATGAGTAATATATGAATGCTTTGAAAAATTTAAAGGGACGGTGATCCAAAAATGATATGCGAAAAAATAGAAAGAAAATAATTTTTTGGCAGCCTGACAGACTTTCTATGTTATCCTCACACATATATTCTTCAAGACGTCTTCATCTAATCCTTTCCATTTTGTCAGGAGAGAGACTGAGGGTTTGGGGTGTAGCTTATCTGTTCTCCCTTTGCAGACAGAGTTGTGGGGGGAGGTTCCTGCTGCAGGAGATTGGTCTGATCTGAGGGTGAGAAGTTGTCATTTTTTGCCTACATATAGTCTCCCTTTAAAGTGAAGCTCCATCTTTAGAGCTAATATATAGGGACACAGGAGTAGAAGTGGCCGTGGTATCTGAGGGGGCCCAAAGTACCAGTATTCTCAATGGGACTTGCTTAGGCCATTATTTTGCGATCGGTGGGGGTCCGATGGGCGAGACCTCTTTGATCCCGAGAATGCATTTTTTTTCCTGCACAGCGGTGCTCCCAGCCACCTGGCTGTGCAGGGAATATTAGCCAGCTCCATTCACTTGAATTCAGCTTTGCTGCAGTTCCCTTGATAGTGGGGGACTGGGGGGGGGGGGGGGGGCACCGCTGTGCAGGGAAAAACAGTGAATAGCAGCGTTGCGTCCCCTTCAATCTCAGGATTGGTGGGAGTCGCAGCAAAAGTGATGGCATATCCTAGCAATATGCCTTTAATTTGTGATGGGAATACCCCTTTAAGTTAAATCTATGTAAAAGGATGTCCTGGATAACCGTTCCCTTATATTATATCATTGTTATTGGAGACACAGAGATTCTGAGCTTGGCTCGATGTATGCCTGTGGAGGATGTAGCTTGATCTCGCATCGGTCGCATTGTTAAACAAGTTAGGAAGTAGCTAACTTCTCCTCCTGCTTGGATCTGAATAGAAATCCACTTAAATGGCAGCCTCGGACATAACCGCATGGAAACAAAGGTAAAGGGGTCTTACTTTAGGCAAAACAGTGTTTAATGCGCAGCCTGACGGAGCGGTGCATGACATAAGAATTATCTCTCCGGTGGTTTTTCAATTTTGGTGTCGTGCTCCGCCCCTTCAGCCCATGCAATAGGCATAATGTTTTTTGGGAGTAAGCTAGTATATACAGTTTATTGACTAGAATATGCTAGTATGGAGTAACCTGGACATGCAGAATAGTGTAACACACCCTGTACTCCTACTCGGCTGATGTTAATATTTGTGCGTGTGTCCCTTTAAAACCAGTCCTGTACTGCTCCAGGGAGAAATACCATCTTCGTACAGTATGAATTGATTCTTAAATCAATGTGTCCTCTCTGCTATTTTACCATGACTCAGGTATGTTGTACTATAAATAGGACGGGTCCTGTTCCATATGATCTGTTGATACAAAAATCAACAAGTCCGAACGCCCCCATTAGATTGTCAGATCTCCCCAAAACTGTGGGTTTTCCACAAACATTCGTGCCTATGGGCAGCTTTAGTAGGTCAGACAAGAATGAGGATTGATTTACTTGACATGAACTATGCAAACCATGCAAAGCAAAATTCCTTTAATCCGGCATCAACTGCTGGATTATCCTAGATTTTAGATTATTAGACAGTCATAGAAATGTTTAATTCTTTCCCCAATTGCTTTGAATCTATGAAACCTGCAGTGTACATTAGATTTATGCTAATAGTCCATAGATCACTGTCATACAATGCGAAGGATATTATATCCAGTTATTTTTTTTATATAGCGCCGTTGTTGTACTAGGCCTAATTTCATAGGTTCATTTCACTTCCTACCGGTAAATTTTTGGAATTTTGGAGGAAACCAGATATTACAATCCATACGGATTCACTGACTAATTTCGGACCTAGAGTTTTTGGTCATAGCTACACCCAAGGACCCTAGTAGTCTGAAACGCACCAGAGATTTATGCAATTCAACGACTGGTTGACCTTCCATATTGGTTTTCTGGTTTCCTCCAAATAAAATAAAAAAATGCATGCAGAACATCCAAACTCCATGCAGATAATGAGCAGCTCAGGCCAACCCGAGAACAGTGTCTTAGACTCGGTGTGTGAAGTGCTGTGGCCATTTTGGGACAACACCGAGGGGACCCCAAAGCTACGAATCCACGGCAGAGTGGCGCAACTGGAGGGCACCAGGTAATACAACTCCAAATAGCGCATCATATTTAAAAAGGTTTTTGTGAGACCGGAGGGTCGCTTTAATTTGCTGAGATCGGACAACTCCTTTAATTTTTTAGGCAACCGTGTATTTTGAGGTCTGTAACATCCATACCACTAAAATAGTTACTGATTTTTATTATTAACCCTTGGGTTACGTGGGTCTACCACTCACATAGAATGTTGGTTGGTGGTGTAGACAGCGGAAGAGCTTCGCCTTTAAAAAGTCAGTGCAGCTATGGGAGTGTGCTTGAATGACAAATTGCTTGAATGACCCCTGACTAAACTAAGCACAATGGAAATGTGTAGGGTCAGTAAATACTTACCTATATAGGCAGTATAATATAGTGAGTGGTACGGACTTCGACCTTGCTGTACGTCTTGAATAGGATCAGTAATAAATGCAGAGTAGTAGAATCCTCTCAGTCAGCTCTCACCTGGTTGAGCCACGAGCTAAAATATCTATATAGGTAGTTAAATAATAAGTGAGGTAGTAAGCTATACCAGGTTGTGTATTATACGCCCCGCATAGACCCAAATTAGGGACACGTCCCTTCATGGAGTCTCATTTAAAGAGGACCTGTCACTAGGTCATATAAGTTGAACCGGTTTACTGACCTGAAAAGTGCTGTCTCCCTGATTCCAGCGCCGGTTTTCTTTTTTTTCCTGGACCCCCCCCACCCCCCGGTTCCAGAGAAATGGTCCACTGTTGTGTTGGCTCCCTCTATGCAAATCTGCTGTAATTAACCAAAAGGGCGTGAACTACCCCCAAGCTGCCTCGTGCTGATTGGCCAGCATCAGGGGCAAGAAAGCTAGCTCCACCCTGTTGGCTAACTACAGCAAATTATCATATAGGAAGCCAACAAAACAGTGGGCTATACATCTGGAATGGGGGAGACCGTGCTATTCAAGTCAGTTAACCAGTTCAACATAGAGGACCTGTCACTAGGTCACATAAGTTAAAGGGTTTTTCCAGAAACACTACATTTTCGGGGCGAGCAGTACATGACACTGGGGAATAGCATAAACACAAACAAAATGGGGCGGGTATTGAGGCGTAAGCAAAGAATTGAACAGGGCCGGCATTGAGGAGGCTGTGGACCAATAGGATGCCTCAAACCCAGGTATATGTCAGAAGTCCCGGGTTTGAGGCATCCTATTGGTCCACAGCCTCCTCAATGCCTGCACCGTTCATTCTCTGCTTATGCATCAAATCCAGACCTGTGTCGCTACTCCGTGAGGTATCGACACAGGTCTGTCTGCATAATAACGCTTGTGCTCGAGTGTGTCGAGGGAAAAAAAACACTAGGATGAAAAGCAGTACTGCTGGCCAGATGTAGGGGGAATAGGAACAAATACGTTTCGATTTTTGACAGAATACATATTAGGAAGTTTTATTTAATTTTGACAGAGAATATGTGTAAAAATTTTTTGTATCCCTGGAAAACCCCTTTAAGGCCATATAACCTGTACACCTATAGCAGAAACCTGTGACTACTAAACTGCCATAGTGGTAACCGCGGTCTCAAGTAACATATAAACAGGACTCTATACTGGGGAATATGTCAAATACTGGGTTAATATTATGATACATACCCAATAAAGCCTATATATATTAAGTGCCTAAGGCCCCCTGCACTCGGCTGTAGCCGTAATCACGGTCCGTGATTACAGGGAACGGCCGGCCACGGACAGTCATCCGCATTTGCGGGTTGTGCTGCCATTATAAAATATGGGAGCCCGGTCCGTAAAAAGGAAGTCCTATTTTTTTACGGATCCTTTCTACGGCCTGGACACCTTCCCGTAGATATACGGGAAGGTGTCCGTTGGCCTTAGAAATTAATGGATCGGTATTTTGATCCACAATTACGTTTCGTAATTGCGGATCAAAATTACGGTTGTGTTCATGGGGCCTCAGTTTTAACAGTTCATATAGTATTCGCTTATTATATAGGAACCAATTAGTCTGAATATCCGTTAAAATACAGCAAGCAGAGATCTTGAAAACCCTTAGGAGTTAATACAGAAAGTATATTGGAAAATCATAGAACTTTAAATTATACAAAAAAAAAACAAAAAACACTAATTTGCTGAAGCCGGAGAACCCCTTTTTGGTGGGAATTGAGCTCTGGCCACGTGGCCAATGTGTTTATCTAAATTCTGAGTGACTGGAGACGTAGTTACAAGTTCCTTTTATTTACACCAAATGAATCCTAATTTCTGTGTTTGGTTCTAATTCCCTCTTAAAGGTGAACCACATGTGAAATGAAAGGGGGGGACTGAGTGGTTCCCCTTTAAGCCACTTCATGAATGGAGGCCTCTCATTATCACTAGGCCCGAGGCGGTGTGTTTTTAATGTCTCCGGCAAGGAATAAGTTATTTCCACGTCTTACACTGACATGTTTTGTGCGGGCAGTGTCTCACAATGAAAGCCTTTGGATATTCACGAAGGATGTCTCTCTTCATTACTGCTTGTGAGAAAATCCTCCGTGAAAGGCCTCTAGTGTTGGTAACGCAGCAGACTGGTCTGGCTTTGACACCGATCTCAGGAATTCATGGAAAACTACAGTCAGGTTCTCTGAGTAATATGCATCAACATGCCGCGTGTTTAACCATTTCTTCCATTTTTGCCTCAAAAAGAAAAAAAACATTCGAGATGGAAAAGTTTCCTGTGTTGCCGAGACACTGCTCGCTTCTCGCTGGTTACCCAGACTGTGCTTAGCATACAAAGCTAGGCTTGTGCTGCCACCCAAATTCTGCCACGGATGTCAGGTCTTGTTTTTTTGGGGGATTGATAAACTCCAGCTGCAAAGAAAAATCCGGTAGCTCGTTATTTGCAGTGTAGGATCACCTCTGCTGAACCCTTACATTAGGAAACGGCATAAAGAGCAATCCCATAATATAGTGTTATCAAAATTACGCGCTAAGGCTTCTTACACACGGCTGCGCCGGTAATCATGGTCCGCAATTACGGGCATGGGCAGCTGCAGACAGCCACCCACATTTTCAGACCTTGTTCCCATATATAGGACATGTCCTAACTTTTGCTGAGGCTTTCTACGGCCAGGACACCTGCCCGCAAAGAAACGGGAAGGTGTCCGTGGTCAATAGAAATGAATGGGTACTCAATTACGGATGAAATCTACAGTCATGTGCATAGATCCGCAAAGAGAGGCTGCAGTCGTTTTTTGGGCACCTATAGGTGATCGGGTCAAGTTCGGATCCATGACTCCCGGGATCCCCAATGCAAAATCTGTAACGGCCCCCCACCTAACGTGCCATTTCTAATACTGGTCCTTCTTATTTGGCAGAGGCGACTTTGGGCACCCTCAGGCACCAGGCCTATCTAGCTGCTTCGGCGCCTCCTATAGCTACACCCCTGAAAACTCCTTGTTTTATATCAAAATTGGTCCTTGCAAAGAGTAGCATTATTGGACCAATTAGGACCAAGAACCCTTTCCTGGCTTTGTCTCAAGATCTGCTTTGAGGAACTTATGAATGGGGCAGGGATGTAACTACTAGCTTGGGAGGCATAAGATCTACGATGGTTCCAACTCCTCTTTTACGGGTGTAAAAGGAAGTTAAAGAGATTGTCCAGATTAGAAAACCCATTTTCATATCCTCTATTAGGGCATTCTGAGTTAATAGAAAGGTGTTCCCCAATCAGGATCTTCATTGCTTTGCAACCGCACTCCACTGGCAAAGAGCGTTTCTTGCTCTGGAGGTCCTGTCCTGTATTACACAGGCAACCCATTGATTTGAATGGGCACTCTGTAATGCTTCATTCCTCCTTTGGTGGCGCTGCAGGTAAATTGAACATGTACCACAAGGTTTCCCCACAGATTACAGCTGATCGCTGGGGGTCATTATTTTTTGGTCACCTAATCTCAGACAAAAAATGAAATAAAAAGTGATCAAACCGTCGCTTGTACACCAAAATGGTATTATTAAACACTACAGCTTCTCCTGCAAAATATAAACCATCATACCACTTAATCGACGGAAAAATAAAAAAATTATGGCTCTCGGAATTTGGTGACACAAAATGTTGTTTTAATTGCACAGTGAATTCCGTAAAAACGGCACACAAAAAACCATGGAGTAATCGCTGTTTTTTTAATTTTCTACCCCACAAATAATTTTTTTCCCATTTCCTAGTACACTATATGGCAAAATAAAGGGTGCTACAAAAAACTACAACTCGTCCCGCAAAAATCAAGCCCTCCTAGGACTATATCGACGGAAAAATAAAGACGTTATGACTTTTGGAAGGTGGGGAGGAAAAGATGAAAATCTGAAAGGGCTGCGGCGGGAAGGGGTTAATAGTTATCTAAATACAGGAATACTTTCCTGTAGTGTAAAAATGATTACCGAACACGGCCATCTGAAATGAGGTTTTAGGCTGGGTTCACACGACCATGTTACGTCCGTAATGTACGGAACGTATTTCGGCCGGAAGACCGGGACCAAACACAGTGCAGGGAGCCGGGCTCCTAGCATCATAGTGATGTACGATGCTAGGAGTCCCTGCCTCTGCGTGGAACTACTGTCCCGTACTGTAATCATGATTACAGTACGGGACAGTTGTCCTGCACCGAGGCAGGGACTCCTAGCATCGTACATCACTATGATGCTAGGAGCCCGGCTCCCTGCACTGTGTTTGGTCCCGGTCTTCCGGCCGAAATACGTTCCGTACATTACGGACGTAACATGGTCGTGTGAACCCAGCCTTACTTTTGCAGTGTATGGTGGTTGCAGCACTGCATAGCATTGTTTTTAGGTCAGTGGATAACTGTATTTAAGTGTTCTTTGGCAATTCTACTGTATGGGACTGTCATTTGTGCGCTATGTGGGCCTGTTGCTTGCGCGCTGTGTGGGCCTGTTGCTTGCGCGCTGTGGGGGCCTGTTGCTTGCGCGCTGTGTGGGGCTGTTGCTTGCGCGCTGTGTGGGGCTGTTGCTTGCGCGCTGTGTGGGCCTCTTGCTTGCGCGCTGTGTGGGCCTCTTGCTTGCGCGCTGTGTGGGCCTCTTGCTTGCGCGCTGTGTGGGCCTCTTGCTTGCGCGCTGTGTGGGCCTCTTGCTTGCGCGCTGTGTGGGCCTCTTGCTTGCGCGCTGTGGGGGCCTGTTGCTTGCGCGCTGTGTGGGGCTGTTGCTTGCGCGCTGTGTGGGGCTGTTGCTTGCGCGCTGTGTGGGGCTGTTGCTTGCGCGCTGTGTGGGCCTCTTGCTTGCGCGCTGTGTGGGCCTCTTGCTTGCGCGCTGTGTGGGCCTCTTGCTTGCGCGCTGTGTGGGCCTCTTGCTTGCGCGCTGTGTGGGCCTCTTGCTTGCGCGCTGTGTGGGGCTGTTGCTTGCGCGCTGTGTGGGCCTGTTGCTTGCGCGCTGTGTGGGCCTGTTGCTTGCGCGCTGTGTGGGGCTGTTGCTTGCGCGCTGTGTGGGGCTGTTGCTTGCGCGCTGTGTGGGGCTGTTGCTTGCGCGCTGTGTGGGGCTGTTGCTTGCGCGCTGTGTGGGCCTCTTGCTTGCGCGCTGTGTGGGCCTCTTGCTTGCGCGCTGTGTGGGCCTCTTGCTTGCGCGCTGTGTGGGGCTGTTGCTTGCGCGCTGTGTGGGCCTCTTGCTTGCGCGCTGTGTGGGCCTGTTGCTTGCGCGCTGTGTGGGCCTGTTGCTTGCGCGCTGTGTGGGCCTCTTGCTTGCGCGCTGTGTGGGGCTGTTGCTTGCGCGCTGTGTGGGCCTGTTGCTTGCGCGCTGTGTGGGCCTGTTGCTTGCGCGCTGTGTGGGCCTGTTGCTTGCGCGCTGTGTGGGGCTGTTGCTTGCGCGCTGTGTGGGGCTGTTGCTTGGGCGCTGTGTGGGGCTGTTGCTTGCGCGCTGTGTGGGGCTGTTGCTTGCGCGCTGTGTGGGCCTCTTGCTTGCGCGCTGTGTGGGCCTCTTGCTTGCGCGCTGTGTGGGCCTCTTGCTTGCGCGCTGTGTGGGGCTGTTGCTTGCGCGCTGTGTGGGCCTGTTGCTTGCGCGCTGTGTGGGCCTGTTGCTTGCGCGCTGTGTGGGGCTGTTGCTTGCGCGCTGTGTGGGGCTGTTGCTTGCGCGCTGTGTGGGGCTGTTGCTTGCGCGCTGTGTGGGGCTGTTGCTTGCGCGCTGTGTGGGCCTCTTGCTTGCGCGCTGTGTGGGCCTCTTGCTTGCGCGCTGTGTGGGCCTCTTGCTTGCGCGCTGTGTGGGGCTGTTGCTTGCGCGCTGTGTGGGCCTCTTGCTTGCGCGCTGTGTGGGCCTCTTGCTTGCGCGCTGTGTGGGCCTGTTGCTTGCGCGCTGTGTGGGCCTCTTGCTTGCGCGCTGTGTGGGGCTGTTGCTTGCGCGCTGTGTGGGCCTGTTGCTTGCGCGCTGTGTGGGCCTGTTGCTTGCGCGCTGTGTGGGCCTGTTGCTTGCGCGCTGTGTGGGGCTGTTGCTTGCGCGCTGTGTGGGGCTGTTGCTTGGGCGCTGTGTGGGGCTGTTGCTTGCGCGCTGTGTGGGGCTGTTGCTTGCGCGCTGTGTGGGCCTCTTGCTTGCGCGCTGTGTGGGCCTCTTGCTTGCGCGCTGTGTGGGGCTGTTGCTTGCGCGCTGTGTGGGCCTCTTGCTTGCGCGCTGTGTGGGCCTCTTGCTTGCGCGCTGTGTGGGCCTCTTGCTTGCGCGCTGTGTGGGCCTCTTGCTTGCGCGCTGTGTGGGCCTGTTGCTTGCGCGCTGTGTGGGCCTGTTGCTTGCGCGCTGTGTGGGCCTGTTGCTTGCGCGCTGTGTGGGCCTCTTGCTTGCGCGCTGTGTGGGCCTCTTGCTTGCGCGCTGTGTGGGGCTGTTGCTTGCGCGCTGTGTGGGCCTGTTGCTTGCACACCATATTGAGGAACCCATTTTAATAAACTAAACCATATAAAATAATAAAAATCCAAACCGAACCATCACTCTAAGCTCTAGGTATTATATTAGTGGGAATGCAGTAATCCCCGCTTAGAGGAGTAACCCACAAGTTATATGATGATGTGTCACGCTGACCGCCGTACAATCTCCATCTTGTCATGGGCCTCCTGGAAGTGTTGTGTTATGTGGAGGGATTGGAATCCCATCATTTCCTGAGTGTTAGAAGCCAGAATTTGTTTCTATTCTTTGCAGGGTATAATTCTTCCAAAACATGTGTTCCTGCTCCGCGCCAGAGATATTAATGAACTCCGGACTCCGCTCGTCAGCTGTATTTTTTTGTAATATAAACTCTGTTATCTTTGGATTTACACGACACTTGTTGCTTTTATTTTCTTGCAGTCAAATTTAGTTTCATATTTTTTTTCCCCCCATCATTTACTTAAAAGGTTAATCTTTATGGTGCTTATGGGGGTCACTGAGCGGAATAAAAAGCTCTCACTGTAAGCAGCGTAGTAAAAGCCTCTTAAGGCGAAGTTACTCGCATGTTCTTAAATAGCTCTTAATGTTCAAGATTATCCCTCTGAATCAGAGATCAAAGGCGGTTATCCTTGATCAGGCCCGAGAAAGGGACATGCAAATCCTTCCCTGACCTCGAGGTCAGATATAAAAATGGATGTGTCTGACACCTATACCCGCTGTAGGAAACCGTGTTATTGTGGCCATCTGTTTTTATACCACAAATGGTATATCTGTGTATACAGCTCCTATGCAGTCTCGTGTGTTTCCAGGGTTACAGACTACAAACAAACCCTGTGTAGTCTGATCCTACAGTCATGTGTTACTTCCTTCCATCTGCCTCCTCTTTGATAACCTATATAGAGAGAGGGAAGGGAGTAACGGATAAAACTAAAGAGGGTTTGTTTGTAGTATGTAACCATGGAAACAGATAGGTTTGCATAGGAGCTGTAGACACAAAATGATAGATTTTTCATTAAGCCTATTTGCAAAGTTTTTGCATTTTTTTTCTATTCTAGATCCATCAGAGTAATACAAAAAACGGTTGCAAAAGTGTTTATACCCTTTACAGGTGATTTTCAGCCAGCAGCTAAAAAGCTCTCCTGATAGGACCCCCGAGGGACACATGATGGCATACGGGCATTCATGAATTTTAATGTTTTTTTTCTTTTTTTATTGCTTGTTATTTAATTTGTTGTTTTGTTTTTTTTAGGTGTTTTGGTCCGTTATTTTCACTTCTTTATTGCAGTTAGTACTTTCCTGGAAGGTTCTGGCGTTTTCTAGAAGATTCTGTGTTTCTGCCCAGCACCAGAACCCCATCACCGATTGGTCGTTCGGTTGGAACGGCGGGAAAATTGTAATTTAAAAATCCCGGTGTTCCGCGGCTCTGCTGTCCGTTCCAGACTTCCTAGGCCCTCCCTCCAAATTTTACTATTATATTTATGTATGTCGGGATGATTTATTAGTGGGGTTTTTTGTCTCCACGCTATTGCCGGCTGGACTGATTTGTAAACTGGATTGTTATTATTGTGACTTTAAGGCTGGGTTCACACGACCTATTTTCAGACGTAAACGAGGCGTATTATGCTTCGTTTTACGTCTGAAAATAGGGCTACAATACGTCGGCAAACATCTGCCCATTCATTTGAATGGGTTTGCCGACGTACTGTGCAGACGACCTGTCAAACGACGACGCGTAAAAATACAGCCTCGTCCAAAGAAGTGCAGGACACTTCTTTGGACGTTTTTGGAGCCGTTTTCTCATAGACTCCAATGAAAACAGCTCAAAAAACGCAGCGAAAACGGCGCGAAAAACGCCACGAAAAACGTGAGTTGCTCAAAAAACTTCTGAAAATCAGGGGCTGTTTTCCCTTGAAAACAGCTCTGTATTTTCAGACGTTTTTGGTCACTACGTGTGCACATACCCTAATTATAATGGTTTTTAAATATTTATTTGGTTCAAGTATTAATATTTTGGTAACCCTTAATAAAAACATTGCAGCCTTTTTATCCACATATTTTGTGTTTGGTGTCTTTATTATTTCATTATTTATATATTGTATGAATTGGGCCTTGTGCCAACATGTTTCCTAGATTGGGTAGTGTAGACAGGAAATTCTCCTGTCTGTGTTGCTTCCAGGGGTTGTGGACTAAAACAAAATTGGACTAAACATTGAAGGCGCATAGAGTGACTTCTACCTCAGCACCCCCTATAGCTACATCCGTGTCCATTAGACGCTCTCAGCCAGGGCATACATACCATAGAGGAAGCCCATTTGTAAGTTAATGAGGGGGAAAGGCCAGAAGGTTTGAGGGGGCCCCATTTTAACTTGACCCTTTTCTCAGTGGCAGAAGGTTAACTTAAAGAGGCTCTGTCACCAGATTTTGCAACCCCTATCTGCTATTGCAGCAGATCGGCGCTGCAATGTAGATTACAGTAACGTTTTTATTTTTAAAAAACGAGCATTTTTGGCCACGTTATGGCCATTTTTGTAGTTATGCAAATGAGGCTTGCAAAAGTCCAAGTGGGCGTGTTTAAAAGTAAAAGTCCAACTGGGCGTGTATTATGTGAGTACATCGGGGCGTTTTTAATACTTTTACTAGCTGGGCGCTCTGATGAGAAGTATCATCCACTTCTCTTCACAACGCCCAGCTTCTGGCAGTGCAGACACAGCGTGTTCTCGAGAGATCACGCTGTGACGTCACTCACAGGTCCTGCATCGTGTCAGACGAGCGAGGACACATCGGCACCAGAGGCTACAGTTGATTCTGCAGCAGCATCAGCGTTTGCAGGTAAGTCGATGTAGCTACTTACCTGCAAACGCTGATGCTGCTGCAGAATCAACTGTAGCCTCTGGTGCCGATGTGTCCTCGCTCGTCTGACACGATGCAGGACCTGTGAGTGACGTCACAGCGTGATCTCTCGAGAACACGCTGTGTGTCTGCACTGCCAGAAGCTGGGCGTTCTGAAGAGAAGTGGATGATACTTCTATACACAACGCCCAGCTAGTAAAAGTAGTAAACACGCCCCGATGTACGCACATAATACACGCCCAGTTGTACTTTTACTTTTAAACACACCCACTTGGACTTTTGCAAGCCTCATTTGCATAACTACAAAAATGGTCATAACTTGGCCAAAAATGCTCGTTTTTTAAAAATAAAAACGTTACTGTAATCTACATTGCAGCGCCTATCTGCTACAATAGCAGATAGGGGTTGCAAAATCTGGTGACAGAGCCTCTTTAATGTATTTTAAAAAGTGTGAGTGTATTAGTATACAAGCCGTTTGAAGGGAACCTGTCACTTGGTTTGTGGGCTCCATACCACGGGCATGCCATTATGTCGCTGGGAACTCAGTCTATGAAGTGCTGTGGGGGACGGACGGCAGAGCAGGACAGGAGGGCACCGCAGCAGGTCCCAGAGGTTGGACCCGCATCTATATGACATCCTGTGGATATGTCATAAATGTCTCTAAAACCCCTTTAAGGGAAAAAACAAAAAACTATCCTGCAGCCCCTTACCTCTGCTGGACGCCCTAGGCACTGCAACCTCGGTGCCTGGTGGCAATTACTATGACACCCAGCTCCGCTCTGTAATGGGGGCACCTGCACAGATAGAAACAACTACTACCATCACCGCGTTATCTTTGAAATGGAAAGCCCCCTGTGATTGGGAGGTCCAGTCTCTTTTCAAAACTGAGAATTCAGTGCACAAACACCCACAAGTAGCTTACATTAGAAAACCCACTGCCCTCTGTTAAATGGTATAATATTAATAATATTTATTATTATTTCAGTCCTCAAATAGAATTAGAACAACATGGCTGCTTTCTTCCAAAAAACAGCGCCACACCTGTCCACAGGTTCTGTGTGGTATTGCATCTCATCACCGTTCGCTTCATTAGAGTTGCAATACCACACCCAACCCGTAGACCTGGTGGCACTGATTTGGGAAGGAAGTAGCCATGTTTTACTATTCCTGTACAACCCATTAAAAGTCTATTGCCGTCTGGTATTGTATGACTAGAGGTTTATAGTAAAATCTGCATTCTGCTTTACAGCACCACTAACCATTATATTGCACACGTCTCCTTTTTATTTCTAAATGATCTATGCAGGACCCTACAGATTCTCCCGGCAGTCCTGCATCTTATATTTTTATTACTCATTTCGGCATCATCATCATGATTAATTTGTTGGCCTTGCGCTCCTGTATTTCAGTAATTGGCCACAAGGGGGCAAACACATGGTTGATAAAATTTCAGAAATGCGATTGTGACTTGAAGAGAAGATATTATTACATAGTTGAGTGAACTTACTCTATGAAATACAGAATATGTCACTTTTGGAAATTTCACCCTTAACAATGAGATATTGGAAAGTAAACTCACCTTGGCAAGGAATTAAAATAAATCTTGAAGCCTTTTTATCCCTCTACGTTTCACTATCACAGCTTGGAAACGATAGGCGACAAATTAAAATGATGCCGGCCTTACATTTCTAGAGTTGTACTCGTTATTTATGTGGTCATCCGTGGTACCCATCTTCCTACCCATTCTCCTGGACGATACTATAATATACGTGGCCCGATCTTTCACTGAGGCTCTTATTTACTTATTTTTTTTGTATACTGGCGTTTGCTTCATTCCATAATTGTTGTTATACGATCATACAGAGGAGCTAATGTGAGCAAGCAGAGCTGCAGTGTAAAGCATGGAGTAGGGACAGAAATCCTAGGTCTAGAAATAGTGCAGGAATAAACACCTTCCGTCTCTTCCAAATAGAAGTTCATCCAAACGTAGAAACGTGATGGCAGGGCAGTGGAAGTCCATGCAAGGGAGGTAAAGACCCACATGGCCAGGAAATGACCCATAATAAACATAGCCTTAACAGTTCTTGAACCCACTCCCTGCTGATGGTGGTTATTGCGGAGTGGCGCCACCTTGCAGGTTTTTCTTGGGAAACCTATAGTTGGTTGTTACACCTCTTGATACGGGTAAGTACTTGGCATGGTCCTCACGCTGGAGTGCTGGTGGCCATTGTGGGGCTTCCCTTTCCTTGATAAAATAGTAAGCCAGAAGGGTTAATTTACTTCATTAATCCATTCTCCAGTGATGTGGGCGGCTGACAAGCTTCCCCCTGTGAGATGCGGGGGCATGGACCTGCTGGCAGCATTTATAAATATGTGCCAGGCAATGTCAACTGCTGCTTTTTGGCTCAGTGTCTCAGCGGTTTTTAAGAATTGATCATGTGTTGCAAATCTTTGCATCACATGATCTTTTAATCACATGGTTTAAAATGTGGAAAACACCCCCTAAAAAAATATGCGAGTCGTAAAAAACACAATTTGTTTAAAACAACATAAAAAACCAAAAATGTACCCTTTTACTAAAAACTATTTGTTGCAGGGTGGGGAAGCCTTAAGCCCCCTGCACACGGCCATAGTTCTAATTACTGTCCGCGGCTGCCAGCGTCCGGCCGTGCCCATAATCGCGTGCCACCCGCATTTTCAGCCAGTGCCCCCATACAAATTATGGAAGCACGGTCTGTAAAAAGCAAAAGATAGGACATATCCTATCTTTTTTCCGAGGCTTTCTACGGCCCGGACACCATACCGTAAAAATACAGGAAGGTGTCCGTGGTCAATAGACGTGAATTAGTCCGTAAATGCGGACCGTATTTACGATGCGCAATGACGGACAAATTCTATGGTCATGTGCATGGGGCCTTAGACCCGTAAAATACAAAAGAACAGACATGCTCCATAATTTTCTGAAAATTTCAATGGCACGGACACCCAATCCGTAGCTATACGGAAAGGTGTCCGCGGCCAATAGAACTGAATGTGTCCGTAATTGCGTACCGTATTACGGTCCGCGATAACGGAGAGTTTTTAAGGTCGTGTGGATGGGGCCTAACTGTGTGAGTACCCTGAGATACAATGCCCTGTGTGTCAGCTTTCTTAACCTCTCTTAGTGCCATCTGGTGGTGAAGAGTGATTAATATATCCCCCTTTACCACCACATGGCATTCGGAGAGGGTCAGAAAGCTGAGAAACGGGGCGAGAGCTCCCCCGCTCCAGTGCGGAGAGCTGCTAACAAACAACGACCCTTGCTCTTGAAGACCCAGCCCGTCTATGTATTACATGATGGTGCATTAATTTCAATGTCATACTACATTTCCCCTACAGCGTTTGCCAGGGGTCTCAGGAGTCGGACCCGTGTTGACCAGTTGATCGCTGTAGCGGCTATCATATTAAAGGGGTAGTTTGCGATTAGAGAAATGCAGTCAAGCCTAAATTTTTGAGTTTGTAACAACATTAGGTATGAAATCCACATAAAGAACTATAATTTTTTTCAATGACAGAGGTCCCATATGGTCACTTTGCTGCTGCTATAAACGCAGACCTCTTCGGGAACAATCTTGAATGTACGACCATATTTTACGTCTCTTATCCCTGTATAAATTCCTAACATCGATATAATCTAAAAATAGGTCATGTGTAATACTCAAATGGTTTACTATAAATAAAGTTTCCCTTTTAATTTCCCTCTAATCCTAACATGAACTTTTAATTGAACCGTTAACAATTAGAATGTCATCTAGAACCTACCACTAGAGGGCAGCGTGTCCACAGAAGAAAATGTCATATTAATAGTATTTGTAAGCCATTTCTTTATAGTTCTTGGAGGATTAGCGGGTGTCGGTGACATGTCATCTTTAATAAATATGTACATACATGCTAATGTGGTTGGCATTTCTTTCTTTCAGGGCACGACTTGCAATATTTAGCAGTGTTTACATTTCCTATTACCGCTTGCTGTGTGGAAACTGGGTAAGGTGTATGACGCAGTGGCGGATTAAGAAGACCATGGGCCCTGGGCTGTTACCCAAACTTGGGCCCCCCTTCTCCACCACCACCCTGCCGCGCCGTAACTATTGCTAACACTACCTAAATACTAGTACACAAAGTAGGCACATTATGCACAAAGTACACACAGTACACAAAGTACGCACATTATGCACAAAGTACGCACAGTACACAAAGTACCACATTATGCACAAAGTACGCACATTATGCACAAAGTAGGCACATTATGCACAAAGTACGCACAGTACACAAAGTACCACATTATGCACAAAGTACGCACATATAAGTACGCACAGTACACACATTATGCACAAAGTACGCACAGTACACAAAGTACCACATTATGCACAAAGTACGCACATTATGCACAAAGTACGCACAGTACACACATTATGCACAAAGTACACAAAGTAGGCACATTATGCACAAAGTATGCACATTATGCACAAAGTACGCACAAAGTACGCACATTATGCACAAAGTACGCACAGTACACACATTATGCACAAAGTACGCACAGTACACAAAGTACCACATTATGCACAAAGTACGCACATTATGCACAAAGTAAGGACATTATGCACAAAGTAGGCACATTATGCACAAAGTAGGCACATTATGCACAAAGTACACAAAGTAGGCACATTATGCACAAAGTACGCACAGTACACAAAGTACCACATTATGCACAAAGTACGCACATTATGCACAAAGTAAGGACATTATGCACAAAGTAGGCACATTATGCACAAAGTACGCACATTATCCACAAAGTATGCACATTATGCACAAAGTACGCACATTATCCACAAAGTACGCACATTATGCACAAAGTACGCACAGTACACACATTATGCACAAAGTATGCACAGTACAAAGTACGCACATTATGCACAAAGTACGCACAGTACACACATTATGCACAAAGTACACAAATTAGGCACATTATACACAAAGTATGCATAGTACACAAAGTACACACGAGTATGCACATTATACACAAAGTAGGCACATTACACACGAGTATGCACATTATACACAAAGTAGGCACATTATACACGAGTATGCACATTATACACAAAGTAGGCACATTATACACGAGTATGCACATTATACACAAAGTAAGGCACATTATACACGAGTATGCACATTATACACAAAGTAGGCACATTACACACGAGTATGCACATTATACACAAAGTACACCTTGTAAACACATGAATATGGACATTAAACACACATGCACTTACCTTTTATGTCTTCACTGCAGCTCTTCTCCTGCTCACAGCACAGAGCCCGCCGACAGTCTCCCCTCCCCCATGTCCCGACAGCTAGCAGCAGAGGAGAGATGTTTAGAGCAGGGAAGGGGGGCTGGAGGGGGAGCTTCTATAGCAGCACAGACCACGGCTGCTAAGTAGAAGCAAAGCTCCCCTCGCCTGACAGGTGCGGTCCTGGCACCGGGGCTCCCTCCGGTGCTAACGACGCCACTGGGCATGAGGGGGTTCGGGCGGTCATAGGCCCCCTGGGAGCCTTGGGCCCCCTGGCAGCCTTGGGCCCCGGGCGACCGCCCGAAACACCCTAATGATAATCCGCCACTGGTATGACGCTATATTCATATTTATATAGTCTAGAAAATACTGCCGGGATAGATGTGTACATCGCTATAATATAAAAACACGTAATATGTACAATTCCTTTAATCTAGCATTCAAAGATAGGGGCCAGATTCATATATATTCTGGAATATTAAACCTAAAAAATAATGAATGGACCAAACATATATTAAATAGAGACTAGAGCACCAATCATTTACATTAACTACAATCCATCCTGCACCCTGAGCAGGGCAGGTTTAAGGGGCGGCATACTGGCCATCTGCCTAGGGTTCCTGTTTCCTAGAGGACTGAGCAACCTGAGAGTGAAGCATGAAAACCTTCATTGCTCTTGGGCATTGGACATCGACTTTGGACATTGAATGGTGGTATTGTGTGGACAATGTATGGCAATGTTATATGGGCACTGTATGGCAGTATTTGGATATTGTATGGCAGTATTATTTGGACACCAAATGGCAGTATTGTATGGACATTGTCTAGCAATGTTATATGGACACTGTATGGCAGTATCATTTGTATATTTTATGTAGGTTTTATTTGAGCAGGGGATGGCAGTATTGTATGGACATTGTATGGCAGTATTTGTATGTAGTATGGCAGTATTATTTGTAAATTGTATGGCAGTATTATTTGGGCACGGATGTCAGTATTGTATGGACATTGTATGGCAGTATTATTAGTATATTGTATATTGTATTAGTATATTGTATGGCGGTATTATTTGTATATTGTATTGCGGTATTATTTGTATATTGTATGGAGTTGGTCACAGAATGGCAGTATTGTATGGACATTGTATGGGAGTATTTGTATATTGTATGGCAGTATTATTTGTATATTGTATGGAGATATTATTTGTATATTGTATGGAGATATTATTTGGGCACAGAATGGCAGTATTGTATGGACATTGTATGGCAGTATTTGTATGGACATTGTATGGTAGTATTTGTATATTGTATGGCAGTATTATTTGTATATTGTATGGCAGTATTATTTGTATATTACATGGCGGTATTATTTGTATATTGTATGACAGTATTATTTGGGCAGTGAAATACAATGTCCATACAATACTGCATGGCAGTATTTGTATATAGTATGGCACTATTATTTTGGCACATGATGGCAGTATTGTATGGACATTGTATAGACTTTTTTTGCATTGTTTAAATTTGGGTATAAACATTCACGCAAAAAGTGTATTTGTGGCAGAAGTCATTATAGTACGAGCCTCTTCATAGGGTCAGGCACTGGTAGTACGGTCTAATAAAGCGTTAATCGGATGATTATCTCCCATTACAAAGCGATTTAAGATAGTTCTACTGCTTCTTTCTTCTCCATTACAAAACAATAAACAGCTATTTTTAGTTTGCATTGTCTCGGTCACTCTTGTATTGCCGCCAGCCCTTTATCCTCCAGAGTATTCTGTTTGCAGAGCTCTTATATACGCTTATACGTCTTCTTCCTCCTGGATCCACTTCTGGCATTGGCTCAAAAATTTGCATCAAAAGCTGCAACAAATATGTTATGTGTGAACATAGCCTTATACTCGTACACTGATACAGTGTTACAAACTATAGCTGTGTGCAAGTAGATCAAGATCAGGTCAGGTTTTCCGCCTCTGAATGTAGAGAACAATGTTTCCATTCACTGACAGCAAGAAAAAATCTTGAAAATTATGAAAAATGTTAGCATTTTCTAGCATTGCAGTTCACAGTGTCGTAACTGCCGCCATAGCAGCCATAGAGGTTGCAATGGGGCCCGACGCTGACCGTTATCCATTGGATTGATCTTATGGATAACTTTAAGTATCACTTACCGCTCCAGGGTCCACTTCATCTTCGGCACTGCCGCAAACAGGATCCTGGTGGCAGCCAACGTCAGGAACTAGTGTACAGTGGTGCCTGGCAATAGGTAGGACCTGGGAGTAAGGAGTGGGAAGGGGTCTGGGTCTGAATTATTTTTTTTTCGGTCAGGTCTGGGGTCTAAGTTAATTTTTGGTATGGACAGTATATCGGGCACTAATGGCAACACAGTGTATCTTTTGGGGGCACTTGTGTGGCACATTTTTTTTTATCTCTGGGATACTGTAGTCTGATGATGATCAATTTTAAGACTATGCTGGGAGTTGTTCTTTTTTTTTTTTTTTGGTACCGTAACCTCCATATGTGCCCTAACCCTAAGGGTTTGTTCACACACACTAATTACGGACGTAAATCGGGCGTATTAACCCCCGAATTACGTCCGAAATTACGGCTTGAATGCGTTGACAAACATCTGCCCATTGAAAACAATGGGCTGACGTTTGTCTGTTCACACGAGGCGTATATTTACGCGCCGCTGTCAAATGACGGCGCGTAAATAGACGCCCGCGTCAAAGAAGTGACCTGTCACTTCTTGGGGCGTAATTGGAGCCGTTATTCATTGACTCCAATGAAAAGCAGCGCCAATTACGTCCGTAATGGACGCGGCGTTCAAGCGCCTGCACATGCCATTACGGCTGAAATTACGGGAATGTTTTCTCCTGAAAACATCCCCGTAATTTCAGCCGTTACGGACGCTGCCGTGTGAACATACCCTAACTTTAACCTGGAGCTGGTAAATACATTGGGGGATGGGAGGGATCTTTATAGTCACGCCCCTGGCAGCGTAGCTCCCAACACAATCAATGCCAATCGTAAGGCACATATGATTGAATAAGTTATACCCGTGGCTGAAAACTTTCCTAAATCTGTTGCACCAATTGTATATCTTTACATTCCACAATGTAAGCATCTTCCGTCATTTATTACTCACAGATCAATATTGCTACCTAAAAAAATTGCAGAGAATTCACAAGAATAAATCGCTTTCTATAATTACATGCGCCGCTTTTCCTTAATTAGTCATTTAAATCAGCAATTAAAATTCATACATGAGAAATGCGTCTTTGCGATTCTAGTAGGAGGATGGAGAAAAATCCCTAATTGTTCCGACACGGATTGTTTAGTTAAAGGATGAAAAAATTTCCTTCATTATTGGGAATAGCTGATGGGAGATTTCTGATGATCAGAATAATTATAAGAAATAAACTGCTGGATACGTTCCTCTGGGAATTACTGTATGTAATATGTGAGATGTCATCAAGTATCATTTACAAGATGCTTACATTCTGTGAGAAGTAAAAGTTTCTCTTTTTTTTTGGCAGTGCTGAGACATTATCTGGAGAGAAAAAAAATTGTGAAATGTAAAGCTCCCCCTTATGGCTATATAGTCAGGAAATGTGAAATCGACCATATTTGTATTTTCATAAATTTTTCTGTGTTTTTACCCTGTGGAGGTTTGAATAAAAATCTGGAAACCATCAACATGTATGATAGCTGATGTTTACAGATCTTTGTATCACATATTAATACCTTATCATCCCTGCTCATTGTAGCAGTTGTTTCACATTTATAAATTGAAGCTGGCCCAATGATCATACCATTCACCATCTCATGAAATTATATATATTTTTTATCTAAAAATACATTTTGGGTAGATTTCCATCTTCTAGGAGTTGTCTGGCTTAGAAGACCCTAATCAAATACCCTATTATGGAATTTTGAATAGATAGATAGCAGTCCGCTGTTGTGGACCCTCAACTATTATCCTGTGGATAGGAGGTAAATTGTCTTAAAGAGGCTCTGTCACCAGATTATAAGTGCCCTACCTCCTACATAATGTGATCGTCGCTGTAATGTAGATAACAACAGTGGTTTTTATTTTGAAAAACGATCATTTTTGAGCAAGTTATGAGCAATATTAGATTTATGCTAATTAGTTCTTAATGACCAACTGGGCGTGTTTTTACTTTTTACCAAGTGGGCGTTGTACAGAGGAGTGTATGACGCTGACCAATCAGTGACCAATCAGCGTCATACACTTCTCTTCATTCATTTTTATCTGTACTCACAGCACAGCGTGATCTCGTGAGATCACGCTGTGCTGTCACATACTCCCACAGTAACTTTACCGAAGTGTCTTGAGAGTTAATAGACATCACCTCCAGCCAGGATGCGATGTCTATTCACACTCCCGACACTTCGGTTTCTGTGGGACTTACTCACAGCACAGCGTGATCTCGCGAGATCACACTGTGCTCTGAGTACAGCTGAACATGAATGACAGCACCGCGTCAAAGAACACTCGTTCCAGATAATTCGCCCTGTATAAACAGGGCAACGATCAGTCGATGAACTAGCAAACACTCGTTCATCGGCTGATTGTATCGTTTATGCAGCAAGAAATATTATCGTTTGTCGACAGGGAGATGTGCTGCCAACATGATGGAAATGTATGGGGACGAGTGATCGTAGTAATATGCGCTCATCCCCATACTGTCTCCTTGTGAAAGGAGCAAGCGAGCGCCGATCATTGATCGTCTCATTGATCGGCGCTCATTTTCACGGCCCAGGTCAGGCCATGTAATACCAGATTTGGGCCTCATGCGCACGACCTTAAGGGTTTTTACTGTCCTCAAATATGGATCTGTAGTCATCAGCAAATACGGGACGGTATCCGTAATTATGGTCCATAGTTCATCCGTAGTGCATCCGTATTTATGGATTCGCAAAAAAAAACAGGGAGGAATCTTGGGAAGAGTCTGACCCCAACCAATGCAGTTATCGATGGCCTATCCTGAGGATAGGCCATCAATTTTTTTCTCACTGGAACACCCCTTTAATTGACAGAGAAATGTGATAGATTATTATAGTCTACAGGAAGTAATTGAGAATAACCCCTCCCCTAGAGACCAGGTAGTGACAGCGAAGCTGCATACAGAGCCTTATCCGTTTGTATAGTGTATACATCCGTATGTAAGGTTACTATCGCCTTATTTAGGACTCCAGCAGTACAAAAGAGCTGTCATTAAATCCTTCTGATAATGAGATGACTCTGCCGACCTCAGTCTACACAGCAAAGCTGACCAGTGAGCTTGCAGAAGCCAGGAAATGTCAGTCTATGGTGTCTGCTGTAGTGGACAGTGTGAAAACTGGAATATTTCAATTTTCTTTTTATGTGGATAGTCACATAAAAAAATGTTTTGTATACTGTAATCTAAACAGCAGACAGTGGCGTAGCTATAGGGGTCGCAGCGGTCGCAACTGCGACCGGGCCCCGTAGCTAGGGGGGCCCGCAGGCCCCCCTCACCACACTAGCGCTGCAATGATTGCTCTACATTGCTGGGTCCCTGCTGTGGTACAAAAGAGACCCAGTAATGTAGCTTAAAGCATTGGTGGCAGTTCAGCTGTCAGAGAGTCATTGCGTGGAGGGGGAACAAGAGGGTGGAAAGTGAATGATAGATGAATCCACTCATCTTACGAGACCCAGCCCCGCCCACTGTACTGTCCACCCAATCAGCTCACTTCTTGCTGTTTCCCTCTTCCTCGTGACCTGTTCAGAGGGAAAGGAATGGCTACAGCAAGAAGATGGTGTGCGTGTCTGCTGCTCCCCTGCAGTACCAGCTGCTCTCTGACCCCACAGCAGATGTAAGTAGCAACTAGTAATCCAGCTCTTAACCCCTTCACTGTGTGTACATATGTCTGTCATGCTGAGCAGTCACACCTCAGGGCTGACAGTTTAGCATAACAGACAAAGTATCTATCTATCTCATTATCTATCTATCTATCTATCTATCTATCTATCTATCTATCTATCTATCTATCTATCTATCTATCTATCTATCTATCTATCTATCTATCTATCTATCTATCTATCTATCTATCTATCATCTATCTATCTATCTATCTATCCCATATCTATCTATCTATCTATCTATCTATCTATCTATCTATCTATCTATCTGTCTGTCTGTCTGTCTGTCTGTCTGTCTGTCTGTCTGTCTGTCTGTCTATCTATCTATCTATCTATCTATCTATCTATCTATCTATCTATCTATCTATCTCATATCTATCTATCTATCTATCTATCTATCTATCTATCTATCTATCTATCTATCTATCTATCTATCTATCTATCTATCTATCTATCTATCTATCTCATATCTATCTATCTCATATCTATCTATCTATCTATCTATCTATCTATCTATCTATCTATCTATCTATCTATCTATCTATCTATCTATCTATCTATCATCTATCTATCTATCTATCTATCTATCTATCTATCTATCTATCTATCTATCTATCTATCTATCTATCTATCTATCTATCTATCTATCTATCTAATCTATCTATCTATCTATCTATCTATCTATCTATCTATCTATCTATCTATCTATCTATCTATCTATCTATCTATCTATCTATCTATCTATCTATCTATCTATCTCATATCTACACTGGCGTAGCTATAGGGGTCGCAATTGCGACCGGGCCCCGAAGCCAGGGGGGCCCACAGCCCCCCGCACCACATCAATAAAAAGTTACTATAGTAACTCGGGCCGCGGGCCCTTGTTACTATAGTAACAGACTGACCTTACCTTCCTGGTTCCGGATCGCAGCGGAGGTCCTGACGTCACAGCGCTATGTACCGCGCACAACATCGAGAGGACAGAACTTCTGCCGCGGCTGAAGAGGAAGGTAAGATTAGTTGCCCTGACTGGCGGGGTCCGACTCCCGGGACCCTCCAATCAGCTGTTTTGAAGGGGCCGCAGCACTTGTACGAGAGCTACTCCCCTTCATTCCGGTCACACTGTGAATCGGTGTCGGCGATTCACAGTGTGGGCGAGTAGTGAAATGAAGGGGAAGCAGCTCTCGTACGAGTGCTGCGGCCCCTTCAAAACAGCTGATTGGCGGGTCCCGGGAGTCGGACCCCGTCAGTCAGGGCAACTAATCTTACCTTCCTCTTCAGCCGCGGCGGAAGTTCTGTCCTCTCGATGTTGTGCGCGGCGCATAGCGCTGTGACGTCAGGACCTCTGCTGCGATCCGGAACCAGGAAAGTCCCGGAAGTCGGACCCAGACACATCAGCTATTCATGGCCTATCCTGAGGAAAGGCCATCAATGTTTAGGGACTGGACAACCACTTTAAGCCTACGATGTAGCAGGCTTAGAGGGCCCATGAGACAGGATCACAGATTGTGTGATCCTGTTTGCTGGGCCCTGTATCTAAGACAATCACATGGTAGGCTTAGATACATGGCCCATGTGTGATCCTGTCTGTGGGACCCTGTATCTAAGCCTACCACACTGTCGGTTTAGATACAGGGCCCCAGCACACAGTAATCTTATACTGTATAAGATTACTGTCTGCTGAACCCTGTATCTAAGGGTATGTTCACACGGCCAAATTTCAGACGTATACGAGGCGTATTATGCCTCGTTTTACGTCTGAAAATACGGCTCCAATACGTCGGCAAACATCTGCCCATTCATTTGAATGGGTTTGCCGACGTACTGTGCAGACGACCTGTTATTTACGCGTCGTCGTTTGACAGCTGTCAAACGACGACCCGTAAAAATACAGCCTCGTCAAAAGAAGTGCAGGACACTTCTTTGGACGTTTTTGGAGCTGTTTTCTCATAGACTCCAATGAAAACAGCTCCAAAAACGAGTTGGTAAAAAAACGAGTTGGTAAAAATGCGAGTTGGTAAAAAAAGTCTGAAAAGCAGGGTCTGTTTTCCCTTGAAAACAGCTCTGGATTTTCAGACGTTTTGGTTGACTACGTGTGAACATACCCTAAGCCTACGTTGTGGTAGGCTTAGATACAGGGTCCCACAGACAGTATCACACATGGGCCCTGTATCTAAGCCTAACACATGTGTTACTAATCATTTTTTGTGTGTTTTCTTACAGGTTCGGTCGTTGGACTACGTCGGATTCCAGGACTACTTCGATGACGGATTTTTTTCTTATCAATAAAATGGTTAATGAGGGCTGTGTGGGTTTTTTTTTTATTTCAATAAAATATTTTTTCTATGTCTGTGTTTTTTTAAACTATATTACTACCGCCTTAGTAATGGCCGCCGGCTGATTGACAGCATCCATTGCTAAGGCGGGGCTTAGTGTTAGCCGATGCAGAGGCGAACACTAACCCCCTTTATTACCCCGGTACCCACCGCCACCAGGGGTGCTGGGAAGAGCCGGGTACGATCCAGTACTTGACCATCTGTAGTGATGGGCGGCCACTGAGTTGGCCGCAGGCTGGTATTATCAGGAGGGGAAAGGCCAAAAACAGTGGCCCTTCCCACCCTGGTGATGCTAGGCTGCTGCTGCTTTATTGTATCTGGCTGGTTATGAAAAATGGGGGGGACCCCACGTCATTTAAAAAAAAATTGGAAAGAACGATGTGGGGTCCCCCCCAATTTTCATAACCAGCCAGATGCAACACAGCAGCAGCAGGCAGCATTACAAGGGTGGGAAGGGCCACTGTTTTTGGCCTTTCCCAGCCTAATACTACCAGCCTGCGGCCACCCCGTTGCCTGCCCGTCACTACAGATGGTCGGGTACTGGTTCGTACCCGGCTCTTCCCAGTACTCCTGGTGGCGGTGGGTACCGGGGTAATAATGGGGGTTAGTGTACCCTCT
Organism: Rhinoderma darwinii; assembly: GCF_050947455.1. NCBI lineage: Eukaryota > Metazoa > Chordata > Amphibia > Anura > Rhinodermatidae > Rhinoderma > Rhinoderma darwinii. The sequence continues at coordinate 130,127,621 of NC_134692.1, forward strand.
GCACAGGCTAACATTAAGCCCCGCCTTAGTAATGGAGGTTGTCAATCAGCCAGCGGCCATTACTAAGGCAGTGATAATAAAGTTTAAAAAGATACAAGCACATAGAAAAAATATTTTATTGAAATAAAAAAACACAACCCTCATTAACCATTTTATTGAGAATAAAAAAAACGCCGTCATTGAAGTCCTCGAATCCGAAGTCCAACAACCGAACCTTTAAAAAAAACACAAACACACAAAAATAATCAGTAACACTTAACCTGTTAGTGACCGGCCCATCGTGTTTCTACGTTGGTCACTAACGGGCCTTATTCCGATGCCATAGACTTTTTACGTCGCGTCATCGGAATAAGTAAACACAGCAGGGAACTGTCAGATCTCCCTGCTCTCAGCTGCCAGAGGCAGCTGAGGGCTGGGAGCGTCCCTGCTCTGCCGTGTGAGATCGATATTAGTATCGATCTCACACGTTTAACCCCTCAGATGCGGTGCTCAATAGCGAGCACAGCATCTGAGTGGTTTTGGAGAGAGGGAGGGAGCTCCCTCTCTCCCCGACCGACACCCGGCGATACGATCGCCGAGTGTCTGTGTCTCTAATGGCAGCCGGGGGTCTAATAAAGGCCCCCAGGTCTGCCTGGAGTGACTGCCTGCTAGATCATGCCGCAGGCATGACCTAGCAGATGCCTGTCCGTGTTAAACGGCCAGGCAGTAATACACTGCAATACAAAAGTATTGCAGTGTATTACAATAGCGATCGGAAGAATCGCATATTATAGTCCCCTAGTGGGACTAGTAAAAAAGTGACAAAAAAGTTTAATAAAGTTAATTTTAAAAAAAATGTGAAAAAAATGAAAAACCCAGCTTTTCCCCTTACAAACTGCTTTTAAAAAAACAAAATAAAGTTAAAAAGTTACACATATTTGGTATCACCGCGTCCGTAACGACCCCGACTATAAATCTATAACATTATTTAACCCGCACGGTGAACGCCGTAAAAAAAATAATAAAAAACTATGGAAAAATTGCTGTTTTCTGTGAATACTGACTTTAAAAAAATGTAATAAAAAGTGATCAAAAAGTCGCATCTACCCTAAAATGGTACCAATAAAAACTACAAGTCGTCCCGCAAAAAAAAAAGCCCTCATACAACCGCATCGGCGAAAAAATAAAAACGTTACGGCTCTTCAAATATGGAGACACAAAAACAAATCATTTTGAAAAAAAAGCATTTTACTTTGTAAAAGTAGTAAAACATACAAAAACTATACAAATTTGGTATCGTTGCAATCGTAACAACCCGCTGAATAAAGTTATTGTGTTATTTATACCACACGGTAAACGGCGTTTATTTAGGACGCACAAAAGAGTGGCGAAATTTCAGATTTTTTTCTATGCCCCCCCAAAAAAAAGTTAATAAAAGTTAATCAATAAATAATATGTACCTAAAAATGGTGCTATTAAAAAATACAACTTATCCCGCAAAAAACAAGACCTTATACAGCTATGTCGATGCAAAAATAAGAAGGTTATAGCTCTTGGAATGCAACGATTGAAAAACGTAAAAAATAGCTTGGTCATTAAGGTCCAAAATAGGCTGGTCATTAAGGGGTTAAAGAAGCAAAATTATTATTCTTACCTATCCTGGGTCCAGCGCTGGAGACGCAATGTCAGCGAGCTGGGCCCTGTATCTAATCCAATCATGTGTGATACTGTCTGCTCGGTCCTATATCTAATCCAATCATGTGTGATACTGTCTGCTGAGCTGTGTATCTAATCCAATCATGTGTGATACTGTCTGCTGGACCCTGTATCTAATCCTATCATGTGTGATACTGTCTGTTGGGCCCTATATTTAATCCGATCATGTTTGATACTGTCTGCTGTGCCACTGTATCTAATCCTATCATGTGTGATACTGCCTTCTGAGCCACTGTATCTAATCCTATCATGTGTGGTACTGTCTGCTGAGCCACTGTATCTAATCCTATCATGTGTGATACTGTCTGCTGGGCCACTGTATCTAATCCTATCATGTGTGATACTGTCTGCTCAGCCACTGTATCTAATCCTATCATGTGTGATACTGTCTGCCCAGCCACTGTATCTAATCCTATCATGTGTGATACTGTCTGCTCAGCCACTGTATCTAATCCTATCATGTGTGATACTGTCTGCTGAGCCACTGTATCTAATCCTATCCATAGTTTATAGGGTCGCAGTGCGTCTTTTTTACGTGCCGCCTCTTGACAGCGGCGCGTAAAAAAAAATGACCGTCGGCACAGAACATCGTAAGACCCATTCAAATGAATGGGCAGATGTTTGCCAACGCTTTTGAGGCGCATTTTCGGACGTAATTCATAATTCAATGCTAAAACGCCCGAATTACGTCCGTAAATAGGGCGTGTGAACCCAGCCTTAGTGACGCCCCCGGCTGCTAGTGCTGCATTGTTGCGTCACTTAGGAGACCCAGCGATGCAGCTGAAAGCTGCGGACCGTCGGCCATGAGAAGTTTGCGGGGGGGGGGCCCAGTAAGAATTTTTGCATCGGGGCCCATGAGCCTCTAGCTACGCCCCTGACAGCAGATATCACCTATATACAGTATATTTTTACTAATTAAAACCAGATAGTTAAAACATAATCTTTTTTTATAATCAGTTTGTTTTTTATTGTAATTTTTTCTTCTGTACATTACTATGGGGGCAGCCATCTTGCCTGAGCTGCTGTTGACAACATTTAGAGATATGCTTTACAGCAGCCACATGGACCATAAAAACCTGTGAACAGAATGGGACCCATTGACTTCTATGGATGAGTGTAGTGGGCATGCTCTGTGACCTGTGCATAGGTCATAGTGCAGGAAGGGATAGTAGGGGAGCTGTGTCCATCATCTATTGTCAACGGTGGATCCTGTGTTATAAATATACAGGTGTTACCTGTCATTGTAATCCTGCCTGTGATGATAATGAGAAGTGATCTCTACAGAACAGGAAGGGTCAGTCTATTGTGAGACTTAAAGGCCAGAGTGAGAACTGCAAGATTTTAGGATTATTTTTTTATTATACTAGTAGATAATGACATAGAAAATGAACAAAAATTTTTTTTAATAAACAACAATTTTATAAATATATTTAACATAAAAACTTGATTCAAACAATAGGACATTTTAAAACGACAGTGTTTTTTAAAATGTAAAATAGTTTTTTCAGGCATTTTTTTAATGGCGTTTGATGGCGTTTTTTATTTAGTGTTATTTTGTACATGCCTTTTTCTAAAGTCCTATAGAGAACCCAGAAAATAATACCACACCCTCGGCTAATATTTACTTTCTACTGCCTTAGTCACATGACTATATCACGACTTATGCCGCAGTCAGGGCCGTATTGTAGAAGACGCGAAGTTATTTTTCAATGTCAAAAACATTTAGTTTGAGCAAGTGATATGCCGTGAACTAAAGCCGCCACTATTTCACTTTTAATTATGGTCTGTCAGATAAAATTAAATTTCACTGAATCCAGTAATGGAAGAGGAGACCAAACAAAATCTTCTGCCCTCTTCACTTCTCTTTTAATCGCTGTTTACCTCACATTTGTACACATATAATGGCAGGTTTTAAATGGCTGCAAAATCTTAAGGACAAGGGTTAAGTACTTCTGAAATGTCTCCACATCATCCTGTTCAGATATCATATCCTCAGCTTTATTCTCTTCATCTCACTTTATGGCAGCAGTAAACTAAGGGAGCAAACAGAGGTTAATCCCATAAAATGATCATTACTGTCAAATAAAGAAAAATTATCTAAATTTCTAGATTCCAGCGTATTCACTAATCTTTATTTCATGGAGGTGAGAAATGACAAGTCTGCATATAATATGCCTAATTTTGCTGATTCTGCACTGCGGGAGAGTAGTTGTCAGAAGAATAGTCACAACCATCTGCGTGTTTAACCCGTTAGTGACCACACATGTTTTTATGGCGGCCACTAACGGGCTTTATTCCGATGACCACGCCTTTTTACAGCGCTGCATCGGAATAAATAAACAGAGCAGGGAGACGTTAAATCTACTTGCTCTCAGCTACCTCCGGTAGCTGAAGGCTTGGAGCAGCCCTGCTCTAACGGGTGAGATCAATATCGGTATCGATCTCGCTCGCTTAAACTCTCAGATGCGGCGCTCAATAGCAAGCAAAATTTAAGTTAAAAAAATAATTGCTATTTTTATTATATGGCGACACAAAACCAATTTTTATGGCCGCATTCATATTGATCCTCAAAATAAAGATAACCTGTTTTTTGCTTTTTTTTACTGCATGGTAAATGCCGTAAAAAGAAAACCCAAAAAACTATGGAGGAATTGCTGGTTTTTTTTACATTCCACCCCACAAAATCATTTTTAAAAGTTTCCCAGTACATTAAATCATGCCATTAAAAAACTACATCTCATCCCAGAAAAAAAGCCCTTATACGGCTATGTCGACGGAAAACGAAACAAAGCTATGGCTTTTCTTCGGTGGCGAGGAATTAAAATTCCTCCTTTGAGATAAAAAAAAAAGATAAAATACATTTTAAAAAAAAGGTAACATTAAAAAAAATCACTTAAAAAAAACCACACCACACAAATTTGAGTCAAAAACCAATACAATACATTCATAATATATTTATACATTTTTTTTAAAATAAAAACTGCATTTTTAACAGAAAATACAGTATATGTAGAACATTCCTCAGCTTGTAAGGCTGGGTTCACACAGAGTATTTTGCAGGTTTTTTCCGTTTGGAATTTTGAGGCAGATTTTGCTCTGCCTGCACGCCGATTTTCGCAGCGTTTCTCGCCTGTGGCCATTGAGCGCCGCAGGCAAAAAGCGCAGTGAAATATGCTTCTTCTGCCTCCCATTGATGTCAATGGGAGGTCAGAAGCGTAAACGTCCGAAGAAAGGGCATGTAAATCAACGGGAGGCATTTTTGGACGTTTTTTGCCGCGTTTTCCGACTCGGTTTCCACATCAAAAAAGTGTAAAAAAACTCTGTGTGAACTGGCCCTAAATGTTTCTCATAAACTTACATTAGAAGGAAAGTAATTCCAGATCTAATTACGAACAATATTTCACAGTTTTAATCTACATGATGGACTTGAAACATTTGCTGGGTGAATGAAGATTTTTTTTTGTCACTAACACTGGAGCAAACCTATCAACAATCTCATATTTTATAGTACTTTGTCCTAAAATGGCCCGTGAAAGGGGCGGTGCTGGTTTAAATTAACATAAAAATAGGTGTTTCTATCTAATTTTAGGGGTGGAACAAGGGTGGGGCTTACCATGGGATTCAAATTCTGGAAGATAATTGGAGCATTGCCTATTTTTATTTTATGTGGAGTATTGGGCCTTGGAATAGAAGTCCACGACAGACTTCTCTCGGGATGGCTTTCCATCTACCATGTCTCAATGCAGAAGTAGACTGACCATTAGGGCATTAGGAAAATGTAGGGCTTATAGATGAAGGAGATTAATAGCCCCTCAGGTAAGTGCACCAATGCAAAAAGAAAAATGTGCAAGAGATAAATACACCCCATATGCACTTATAGCATGACTTAGTGGCCCATGACCTTTATTGCTTAGGGGCCAATTCTACACCTGTCTCGTTGACATATGAGGAGATAGATAAAGGTTTAGATTCACTTTAAACTTGATTATATCCTTTTCAATGAATGCCTGGCCAAACAGTCAGCATCATATACAGTATTAACCCACAGTAAAATATTGTACAACAGCGAGATATTTCCTTACGCCGGCCCATTAATAAGACCATATAGAATTTGAAATAATTTGTCACAGAGACCTCGCAATGACGAATACATTGGTTGAACCATTGTAACAAATCCCAGTTACAGTAATACAGCTAATAAATTCTAATATCTGACCTTGAACAGATCTTATGTGAGAGATTAATGACGAAGTTGCCATCCCTGGCCATACAAGCGAGACGGGAAGTACTAAACACTCCGATAAAAAATAAATGAAGCTTCATAATATATGGAACGCAAGGTTTAAGCTCCTTGGGCTGGAGGACAAGGGCAGCAACCAGGCTCAGGCTTCTTCAATGGTTTCCTGTGACCTACTTGTCAGAATAAAAAATACAGAGCAGATCGGAGATGATAGGAAGGCGGCTAAGAAAGGTTTTATTTGTGTCTCTTGTGGGACGGTTTGACATTGGATTTTTTGAAACAATGTACATGAAGAATACAGTTGTCTATTATACTTAAAAGGATTGTCCAGTGAATAACGTTTATCAACATCATTGGCAGGGTGCTGGCTGTAGTGGCCCCCTACTGACCCTGAGAATCAATAAGTGGCAGCAATGCATATGTAGTCACTTTCCATCGAAAACTCTACTGTGGGAGTACTCTATGGTGTTTGTAACTTTCATACATTTCAAAAGAAATGAGAATGAGGATCAGTTTTACCCCCCTACCCCATTGAGAACAGGGATGGGACCCTCCTTATTTATAGGATTAGGTGGGGTGTATACAGTAACAAATTGGGGTTCCTTGGGCCCCAAAGGAATTATTCTGAGGGCCCCACCTACACCTCTGGACAAGGGATCTACTTCTTCTCCATGACTGCCCACCACCGCCCCATCTGTGGGCTTTCTCCCGTCTATCTTCTGTCATAGGTTTCTTCTACAGACGTTTCTGGAGTAAGCGTCAGACTGAGGTACCGTTGGCCCACCAGAAGAAATTATTCTGAGGGTCCACACTCCGCCTATACAGAACACGTGCATGTTTACTTTTAATTGCATATGAAACTTTTTTGTTATCATTGTACACACGGGACAAATCATCAAGAAGGTCTAATAGGTTATGTTAAAGTCATCCCATAAGAAATACACCCTAGTGGTAAGTGCTCGGCTCCAAAATCCTCTCCAAATGGGGTTGTCTTCTGCTGGACCCCCTCGGGGCTTATTATTGTGCCAGAATCATTCACATATTTTTTTTAATACATTCTGCTTAATAGGCAATGCCCAATTTTGCTCAGGTAATGTTCTAGGGCAGAACTAATTGGTTGTTAATGGCAAATAAATGCCTCATTCATGTGTGCCCCATTAAATAGGCAAAACGTACCTAGTATTTCCGACAGTGATGGGTACAAGTGGCCATCTTCTTCTGAGAATCTATCTATCTATCTATCTATCTATCTATCTATCTATCTATCTATCTATCTATCTATCTATCTATCTATCTATCTATCTATCTATCTATCATCTATCTATCTATCTATCTATCTATCTTTCTATCTATCTATCTATCTATCTATCTATCTATCTATCTATCTATCTATCTATCTATCTATCTATCTATCTATCTATCTATCTATCTATCTATCTATCTATCTATCATCTATCTATCTATCTATCTCATATCTATCTATCTATCTATCTATCTATCTATCTATCTATCTATCTATCTATCTATCTATCTATCTATCTATCTATCTATCTATCTATCTATCTATCTATCTATCTATCTATCTATCTATCTATCCCATTTCTATCCCTCTATCCCATTTCTATCCATCCATCCACGTGACAGTTCTGTTCATAAAATATTTAAGCAGTTATTTGCTCTCGCTGAGAGTTTTTGGATTTGCTAGATATTTGCTCTGATAGAAGAACTAGTGCCAGCAGCGTTAATACATTTGGGGTGATTAATTGTCGTTGGATTTGCTGACACAGAACCTAATAAATTTGGAACAATTACTTTGGGTTTCACAGTCCAGGCAGTGGATGTACAGTTATGCTTGGCTCTGGCCTTATGGTTTAGATTACAATTTTTTTATTTACTAGTGTTAACCATTTTCATGCTAAAATACAAGTTATCAACTTTTCTAAAACTTCTCCCACTAGTAAAGGCCATAGAAGAAAAAAAAAATCTCATATAATGGTTCTAGACACTTGTATATAAGGCAGAAGTGACAGTTTGCACTGCAAAATACACAAGGGTGGCCATATATATATATATATATATATATATATATATATATATATATATATATATATATATACACGTGGCAGGCTGAGAATGGACTGCCAATATTATAGAGAGGCTTATCAGCCCTTCAGCACCTCGATGCGCGTATTGCCACCTTCGCCTAAGTCTGACGAAGGAGGCGAAACGCGCATCGAAGTGTTGAAAGGGCGACTCTGCACACTGCCCTGTCATGTCTGCATCAGGTAGCTATATTTCTTAATAATTTTCACCACATTTTTGAGTGTTTCTTGTATGTTAGTGCTATATACGATTACACAACCGGTATTTTTTTGTGTGATTTATTGCATTTTGCACTTTATATTTACGTGGTGGAGTCTATGTTTATGTATCTTAGATCTATATGTGGCATTTTGTGCTGGTACTGTTATCTAGTTGTATCAGGTTGTGCTGGTGGTGTAATTAGACTATTTCCTGTATTTGGGGAAATTTTTTGCAAGTGGGCATGGATGAGCTTCTGTACCTTACGTTAAAATTTACTTAATTTGTCATCAATTGAACCTAAAAGGTGCTCGATTATCAGGTATTCTTGATTATTTGTCGGTCACACAAATGTGTATAAAACCCAGGAAGAAAGCCCAAAATAAAATGTTACCTTAAAATCTGTTACTATTATTATTATTTTTTTTTAAACATTCTTTTTTATCTTGCCTTTTCTCAATTTTACATCATAACAAATCAAAACAATATTGAAAAACAAATGAACATTTGCCATAATGTATCGACATTACTGTAAGAAACATAAAAGAGCGACCATAGAGATAAAACGTTACAATTTTTCCATCTCATATCAAACAATCCATGTCCTCCTTAGTTATTCCAACACATTTGACGATTCAAACCTCGGTCGCAGCCCGAGGTTGCTTGTATCCACCAGCATAAATGACCTCATTAGTTTTAAACCAATACATGACCCCTTCTTAACTTTGTACACCATCTACGTATTCCCCTACCTCCCCTCATACCGGAAAGAACCTTTTCAGGTACCCTAACTATATCTGGTATTATCCTGTTATCAAGTCCTCCCCGAAATATCTAAAGTTCCCAGGGAACCACTAAGGTGTTCTTTCGCGTACCACGTTGTATGTCTAAACGAGGACATCAATTCTCTGATCTCCTGGTCATCGAATTGAGTAAGAATAAATTGTTTCCACTTGTTGAAAAAGTGGGCTGTTTCCTTTTCTTTGTGTCTTTCTGTTTCAAGGCGTTCTATATTCAAAAGCTTTTTCAGCTGTATAATTACCTCTGGTATTGTTGGAGCTTCCCTATTCAACCAGTTTTGTAATAAAAACCTTTTTGCTACCATGAGGATAATGTGTATTATGGAGGGCACCTGTCTAGGAATCGCAGCGTCCTCCTCCTCAGGCGGTCTCACCTGAGGGAATAACAAACATTTTGGTGACATTGGTAAGGATGTTGCCCAGAAGGTTGTTGCAAACCTACTCACTTCCCCCCAATAGTCTTGAATGGAGGTAGAAAAAGGGGGATTTGAATACAGCGCTGCTACTCAATAAAGATGCAGAAATTAATAATAGTATTTATTTGTAAGACGGCTACGCGTTTCAATGTCGCACTGGCATCTTCCTCAGGCCTGTCACCAGTTTAATACTTCCCTATCTCCTACTTAATCTAATAAACGCTTTGATTCTGATAACTACTGTTTTGTTTTGTTTTTAAACGTTTATTATTGACAAAGTTCTGATAATTTTTTGATTTATGCTAATTTTTTCTAAATGCCCAACTGGGCGTTTCTTTTTTCGTTTCACCAAGGGGGGAGTCGTAAAGAGAAGTGTATTACGCTGACCAATCAGCGTCATAAACTTCTCTTCATTCACAGCACAGCGTGATCTCGCGAGATCATGCTGTGACTTCCTCCCGCAGGTCCTTCACTGGAGCAACGAGAGAATGACCAGATATCGCCTCCGTGCCAGGACGATTATCCTCCTCAGGAGAAATCCTAATATGGCTGGAGGCGATGTCTGGTCATTCTCACATCGCTCCGGTGAAGGACCTGCGGGAGAGTGACGTCACAGCTTGATCTCGCTGTGCTGTGAATAAAGCTGGGCATGAATGAAGAGAAGTGTATGGAGCTGATTGCAACGCCTACTTAGTGAAACGGAAAAAAAAAACACCCAGTTGGGCATTTAGAAAAAATGTGCATAAATCTAAAAATTATCAGAACTTTGTCAATAATCAAAGTTTAAAAAAAACAAAAAAACAACAGTAGTTATCAGCATCAAAGCGTTTATTAGGTAGGAGATAGGGAAGTATTAAACTGGTGACAGAGCCTCTTTAAAACCCCCTCCCCTATATTGCCATGTAAGCCGTTTCGAGACCATAAAACTGCTGACCGATTCCGTTTAATCTCCATTTGCTTCCTTCCCATATTATGATTATTGTCACATTTCATATCCGACTGGTTATTATTTATGGCTGCAAATGAAAACCTCGGCTTGATTTTTCGTCTTGACGTATAAATCAGAAGGCTGAGATATAATGTAGCATTGGAAATCCGTTAGTTGGTGGCAGGAGTGAATTGATATTCTCTTACCCTCCCCAAGAGGATGGAATTGGCAGAGGTCTCTCTTGGCATGGGACTAAAGAAATTGATGTCACTTTCATTTCACTGTTTGTTAAATTGGCAGCAGAATCCTGCAAATTTATAGAGGAAGCTATTAGATGGTTCTCGCCTCCGTCTCTGTAGCCCAAACAAAAACACACACACACACACTCATTTTCATGGTGCATTGACCATTTAAAGGGGAACTCCAGTTTTAAGTGCATTCCGGAATTACAATTTATAAAATGCCACAGTTGCTAACAGTATTGTAGTACAAGTGTGAACAGGCATAACACTAGTAAGAAGAGTAAAGTACCCAACATCTTCCTTTTTTTAAGTTGTGGCCGGCTACTAGATTCCCATTTCGCAGAAATAAACCATTCCACACAACACTGATTGAGCTTATTTCAGAGTATACACTCCAGGCAAAACTCATACACTGTGTTATGTCTAGTGCAGGGCCTGAGGGGGCGGAGCTTGACAAAGGATTTTTTTTGGTGTTCTTTAAATCATGCCCAGCGTCGGACTGGGTTCCCTTGGGCCCACCAGATCGAATGATTCTGATCCCATCCACCATCGCTACAGAATATGTGCACATCCACTTGTTGTTATCACTGCACACTTAGGATATATCATCAATAATGTCATATAGGTTATTTGTGAAACATCCATAAGAAATAGACCCTAGTGGCAAGTGCTTGGCTTCCAAGTCAGCTCAAAAAGGAATTATCTTCTGCTAGACCTTTTGGGACCCATTATTGGATCAGAGTCTGGGCCCACTGGAGGATCCTCTGGTACTCTGGTGAGCCAGTCCGACCCTGGTCATGCCCCACCACCTCAGGCCTTCACTAGGCATAACGCACTGTATGAGTTTTGATTGGACTGTCCCTTAAAGATGTCTTAAAAAAAGAAGTCTGTATCCACTAAATGGCCCCAGATCGGATTCCTTGCTCATATGCTAACATGTCTGTACAAGCTTCTGAGTAGCCAAACAAATTTGGTAAGGCCACCTAGTTTGCACCAATACCTATACCAGACTGTGAAGACTACTAGTATATCCAGAAAATGAAACACACATAGCACAAGTCATGTACCATGACAATATAAAATAAACTTTATTGAAATATACATAACACATTGGCCATCAAAATATAAAAACAATATAGCACACAGTTAAAAAGGAGAGTATGGAGGAGCTGCGTGAATACTCCAATATATATGCTACCATACTATAAACATCCTGTGATGTGGTAACAAATGCAGATATCTATAGAAAAGATAATCATATAGATCAAGTATTTGGACAACAGAAGCACATAAATATATTTAGCACCTAACAGAAGAGCACACAATTGTGCATGCATATAAGAGTATACAGCTAGAGCTCCAAGTTGCACCCAAAACAAAGACCATGCTTTATAAATAAAGGATATTGCACAAACCCATGGACTGCATGATAGGAAGCACGCAGGAACACTCCACACTGACCGCCCCAGACGCACGTTTCGCCGTCAGCTTTCTCAAGGGGTACCCCTTGAGAATGCTGACGGCGAAACGTTTATTTATAAAGCATGGTCTTTGTTTTGGGTGCAACTTGGAGCTCTAGCTGTATACTCTTATATGTATGCACAATTGTGTGCTCTTCTGTTAGGTACTAAATATATTTATGTGCTTCTGTTGTCCAAATACTTGATCTATATGATTATCTTTTCTATAGATATCTGCATTTGTTACCACATCACAGGATGTTTATAGTATGGTAGCATATATATTGGATTATTCCCGCAGCTCCTCCATACTCTCCTTTTTAACTGTGTGCTATATTGTTTTTATATTTTGATGGCCAATGTGTTATGTATATTTCAATAAAGTTTATTTTATATTGTCATGGTACATGACTTGTGCTATGTGTGTTTCATTTTCTGGATATACTAGTAGTCTTCACAGTCTGGTATAGGTATTGATATTTGCTTTATGATTTGTGTGGACGCATTATTGTTTGGCGTATGCCAATGGTCTATACTCGTATAGGTATTCACCTAGTTTGCATACTGGCTCTTGAAATATTTTGCCCCATTTACCAGAGGATTTGGGGCTGTTTAGTGGGTACGGATAACCTCGTTAATATCGTAAAGGATCTATCTAGTGATTGATTCACACCAAATAAATTTTTCACTTGTCTACAGGATAGGTGATGAATGTTTTATCGCTGAGGCCCCCACCGATCACTAGAATGGGGGACCTGAGTCCACTGTTCCTTTCTCTCCCGCACAACCATGGTAGTAATAAGATTGTAAGGAGCAGCATTCAAGCTGCTCCATTCAAACTCTATGGGAGTGACGGAAACAGCGGTGACAGAGATTAATTTGGCGTTTTAGTGATCAGTGAGATGGATAGGTGATAGATGTATCAGGTGGGAAACCCTTTTAAAGTTGGCAGCACACTTAAGATAGCTGTCAGCTGAATGCTCGTTCGTACGACAGCTATTCCTTCCGACCTCCCATAAACATGCACACTTGCCTAGGCCGAGCGTGCATGTGTTCTCAAAAGGGAGAAAGGAGTAAGCCCCTGCCAGACACCTCCAACAGCCTGATCCTTATGTTATCTGCCATTAGGGGAGAGTCGGGACACCACCATACACATTAGATGGTTGGCTTAAATCAGCAGGCTTGCCGACATTCATCTAACGTATATGGCCACCTTAAAGAGGCTCTGTCACCACATTATAAGTGCTCTATCTCCTACATAAGGAGATGGGCGCTGTAATGTAGGTGACAGCAGTGCTTTTTATTTAAAAAAACGATCTGTTTTCACCACTTTATTAGCGATTTTAGTTTTATCCTAATGAGTTGCTTAATGCTTAAGTGGGCGTGTTTTAACTTTAGACCATGTGTTCGTTGTACAGAGGAGTGTATGACGCTGACCAATCAGTGACCAATCAGCGTCCTGCACTCCTCTCCATTCATTTAGTCAGCGCATAGGGATCCTGCTAGATCCTTATGTGCTGTCTTATACTAACACATTAACAATACTGAAGTGTTTAGACAGTGAATAGACATTCCACGGGATGTCTATTCACAATCCCTGCACTTCATTACTGTTTCTATGGTAGTTACAGCAGAGGAAGCGTAATCTCGCTGTAACCTGTCATTTACTGCGTAATCTCGCGAGATTACGCTTGCTCTGCTGTAAGTACCACAGAAACAGTAACGAAGTGCAGAGATTGTGAATAGACATCCCGTGGAATGTCTATTCACTGTCTAAACACTTCAGTATCGTTAATGTATTAGTATAAGACAGCACATAGTGATCTAAAAGGATCCCTATACGCTGAGGAAATGAATGGAGAAGAGTGCAGGACACTGATTGGTCACTGATTGGTCAGCGTCATACACTCCTCTGTACAACGCCCACTTGGTCTAAAGTAAAAACACGCCCACTTGGGCATTAAGCAACTCATTAGCATAAATCTAAAATCGCTAATAATGTGGTGAAAACAGATAGTTTTTTTAAATAAAAAGCACTGCTGTCACCAAAATTATAGCGCTGATCTCCTTATGTAGGAGATAGGGCACTTATAATGTGGTGACAGAGCCTCTTTAAGAATATCTCTCAAGGATCAAGGATGTCCATCAATTACTTTAATGAGCACTGTGTAATGCTTAGTTTTCCCAGTGGTGGCGCTGCAGGGAAATCAGACACTTGCTGCTGGATTCCTGCACAGATTACAGCTGATCGCTGGGGATCCCATCATTGAGACAGCTTATGATCAGCTGTTCATTGAGGGAACCTTCTAAATAAAAGAGATTGTTAAAACAAAAGAGATTGTCTTGTAACAAGGTTTAAAAATAGAAAACCAATTTGAATCTAAAACTGGCCATAACCCCAGGCTGACTGACCTGACAACTGGGGCAAAATCTATCTGAATATGGGGTTGATAGTGTTTACCATTGGGGTTGCATAAAGGGTTTGGGTGACCATAGGTGCCATTAAACATCTTAATGACACCCAACCTAAGAAATGTCAAGTCCCTGCTATACACCTCATAATTATATGTACTATATTTTTGCATTTTCTAGAAAGTGGCTATGACAATGTGGAACATTACACATTCTCTGTTGGTCTAATAGAAGCTCGGCTACTCGGAGGGGTGAACTCAGCTATATTGTGTAACCTGCAGGATATATGGACTGTACAGACATCTGCTATCAATCCTGAGATACTGCTAAGAACCATTTAGCTAATTAGTTGGTGAGTGACACGGGTGCACATGTACTTTTGCATTAAACATAACCATATGCTCCTATTAAGCAGCAGCTACCTAAGGCTGAAGTCACCAACACATTGATAGATGGATCTGTTTAATATTTATTAAGATACAATGGGAACAAAAAGTATATATGAAAGTGTTTCACAGATTTTCCAACCCCCGTTATGTCAAGTCTTTTATAAAGAGTTAATGAAAAATTATTATAAATATATCTATCAGGACATTTTTTTATGCTCTTTTATCTTTAAGGGGCCACCATACCCAGCAGTCAAAAAATATGTTCTTATATAGTAGGAAACTCTTTCTATTCTTAAAGGAACACTTCAGGCAAAACTGATACACTGTGTTATGCCTAGTGCAGGGCCTGAGGGGGCGGAGC
Organism: Rhinoderma darwinii; assembly: GCF_050947455.1. Classification (NCBI taxonomy): domain Eukaryota; kingdom Metazoa; phylum Chordata; class Amphibia; order Anura; family Rhinodermatidae; genus Rhinoderma; species Rhinoderma darwinii. The sequence continues at coordinate 130,142,865 of NC_134692.1, forward strand.
ATGACACGGACTCAAATATCACCAAAAAGAGAATCCCTTTGTCATGCACCGCCCACTCAGGCCCTGCCTCAAACATAACACAGTGTATAAGTTATGCCTGGATAATTGTTTTAAAGGAGAACTCCAGCAGGGTCACACTCCACTCTGACTCCACCCACTCGGAAAAAAAAAGTATCTACCCAGCACTGACTCCCAGTCATTTTCTTCCTCTCCCTAGCTTAAAGAATATGTTTACATTTGGAACCATTGTCCCAATGAATCTAAAGTAAAGGCTGAAGTAACTCCTGTTGCTTGCTGATCAGTCGACCACCATTAAGTGTCATTTACTTGCTGATTGGTCTATCCACCTTTATGTTCCTATTCCTTGATCATAGGTCCTCTCCATTGAGTGCCTGTTACCTGATGATGGGTCCAGCCACCTTGAGTGCCTGTTGTTGCTTGTCAATAGATCCACCATCATTGAGTTCCTGTTGCTTGTCAATAGGTCCACCATCATTGAGTTCCTGTTGCTTGTCAATAGGTCCACCATCATTGAGTTCCTGTTGCTTGTCAATAGGTCCACCATCATTGAGTTCCTGTTGCTTGTCAATAGGTCCACCATCATTGAGTTCCTGTTGCTTGTCAATAGGTCCACCATCATTGAGTTCCTGTTGCTTGTCAATAGGTCCACCATCATTGAGTTCCTGTTGCTTGTCAATAGGTCCACCATCATTGAGTTCCTGTTGCTTGTCAATAGGTCCACCATCATTGAGTTCCTGTTGCTTGTCAATAGGTCCACCATCATTTAGTTCCTGTTGCTTGTTAATAGGTCCACCATCATTGAGTTCCTGTTGCTTGTCAATAGGTCCACCATCATTGAGTTCCTGTTGCTTGCTGATCCACGCACCACAATTGAGTGTCTACTTGCTGATTGGTTCATCCACCATTCAATTCCTATTATTAATAGGTTGACTTTTCATTAAAAGCCAGTACCTGATGATGGGTCAAACCACCATTAATTTCCTGCTGCTTTCATATAAGCCTACCACCACCATTGAGTTCCTGTTAATGCCAGCACCAAGGAGTACAGATATAGTCATTGGCTGGTGGCTCCTTTTTTCCCAGTCTACACCTGCCCAGAATACAGGGCACCCAGAACACACTAGGATGTGTAGTCCCGCTCATCCCTCCAGTGGTGAATTACATGAATCCAAAATTGACATTGACTATAAATTGTTTCTGGTTCTGCAGAGCCAGGCTAGAGTATTTATTGCCTCGTGTTGGTTTTCTTTGGTAATTGCAGGTATATATCTAGTATATATTGTAAAGTCAGTCTAGTTTACTACTTTGCATAATGAGCCTGGCCTAATGCAGTAGACGTCAGTCCATCATTGTATTGTGATGGTGCAGCCTGTCATTCTCTACTTGACAAGGCATGAGCTGTGATCAGAATATTGATGTGGAGTGATGTGATTGTGCCCAGGGAATGGCGTTGACTCAGTATTTGAAACTTACATTTTAATAACTTCGATGACTGTAAATTGAGTTGGGCATGGGCCGCGTTCTCCGCCTGTGCTTAGAGATGAATGTCATTGTGTGTGAACTTTAAACGTTCCATCATCCCTTTGATTTCCTTGAAGAAAAATTGGAAAACAACTCAATTATTTGCAGAGCTGTTCAATTCAGTTTTATCCATTTAGTTTCACAGTTTTGTTCAAATTTTTTTTTTTATTCCCTTATTTTCATTTACAATTTCAGAACATAACTCTGGAGGATTGAGAACAAAACACTGGGTTTAATGATGAGAATTCTTATTTTATTGTGTTTCTTGGATGAGATGTTTCTATATTGCAAAGCTTTGCCACAGTAAGCGAGAAAATACCCACAGTATAGATGAGGCTGGACGGCAGCACGGAGGGCTTAAAGGAACAGTGTCATCACAATTTTTTTTTTCATATGTTAAAGATGTTAGTGCTTTATTAAAAACGTTTATATTTATTTGTGTGTTTGTGTTTTACTTTTTCTTATTTTTACACTTTTTCTTCCCTATGGGGGCTGCCATTTTTTGTTCCATTTCTGTGTGTGTCGATTAACGACACATACAGACATGGAATACGGCAGCCACAGTCCCATAGGGACTGCGAACGGCTCCCGTCCCATCCACTTCTGTGTACGCCGTCTGTGTGGGAACTGCGCATGCGCCGCTCCCACACAGTCCAATTTGAAATTGGCGCCGTCCGGCACCATTTTCCTGTGGACCGGAAGTCGCGGCCGGACAGTAAGATTACTACTTCCGGTCGCGGCTTCCGGACTTGTGCACTTGGACCAGCGGCAGCAGACGGAGCGGATGGGCTGGAGGGAGCCGCGGCGGCAGGAGCAGGTAAGAGATTTCAATGTATGTTCGTGTTTGTGTGTGTTTACTACTGTATGTAAACCTACTACACTGTGTGTTAGCTCAAAAAATGGCGACACACAGTGTAGGAGGATAGACCGTTCAAACCCAGCGTTTATCCCGGCACTAGCCAGGATAAAGGAGGGGGGGATGCTGAGAGCTCACTATAGCGAGGGCTTTTTACCCAATTTTGCAATGCTGCAATTTTGGGAATAGCTCCATCTAGTGACCAGCAATGGGAAATATGATAAATTAGAATCTAATTTATAATATTTCCTGACTCGTGAAAAAAATAAAAAAAATTTGAACAATGTTTAATCACCTACACACTAAATGTTTAATTAAAAAATACAAAACATGTTTTTCTGGCAACACATTCCCTTTAAGGGAAAGCCTCCATGACTGCCATAGGAGGGAAGGTCAGCCAATAGGAAGGGAAAGGGTTAGTGGAGGCAGGGAAAAGGGAGGAGACAGAGAGGGGAGGAGTTGGGGGGTGCGGTATCTGTTCCTCCCGCTGTTTTCGGCATTGAGGAACAACAGGTAAAAAATTAGCTCCCACTCTCCCGCCCTAAATTGGGTTGTACTTTTGGGTTGGGGTTGTTTTTGCGTTTGTCTATTTTATGGTGCTTATGATGTATGCTTATGTAACTTGTGTTTCTCATTTTCTTTGGAGCAGGTCCGGGTGTCATGGCATCTGGCGGGGGGAGTCCTTGAGGTTGGTCAGTACAAAATGGTGGGGGGTCGCATCGGGGGTATGCGTCCCCCATAAAGGTATATCATTTGAAGACTTCAAAAGGGTGTTATCCCTTTGAAGTGGTCTTCTGGTGGTTGGAGCCATCTGCAGAGGTGAGCGGTGCCTCCGAGCTGGTTTACGGCTGGAGGTAAATAGTTGGTGGTGGTTTGCAGATGGCTAACTTAAAGGAAAACCGGTGTAAATGGCTTCAAGGACTTCCCCTGCTCTGTTAAGTGTTAATAATGTTGATTGTTATTTCTGATTCTGACCCATGTTGGGTCATGTGAATTATAGGAGGAATTCTCTGGTCGAATTCCTAAAGGAGTTATCGAATGTTTCGGATTAAATTGCATTTAAAAATAATGTAAATTAATAAACGACTGCTGTGGCCATTTCACATCCAACCTCGGTTGTCACGTGTCGTTATTTGGTGGTGGGTGAAAAAGGGGGAATAAAAGTTAAATGGTTTCAATAGCACATGACTCTACTTAGGCCAGTCAAGCTATGTCGGCCACTTCATCTGCTTGTCATCCATTATTTATCAGGTTCCCGCATACTCCACAGCTCCCTATTCGCTCAAATTGTCTCTGTTCCCCGCAAGGCTCACAAATCCCTACTTTAAGCCAGACACACCACAGTTAATCACATGTAAGGCTACATTCACATGAACGTAGCCAACCTCGGACATGAAAAACGTCAGTTTTTCATGTCCGAGGTGCACCCGTGCAGGACTCGTTATCATGGATCCCCCATAGACTAGAGTCTATGGAGGGATGCGTGAAACGCAAAAAAATACGACATGTCCTATTTTTTCCACGGACCCTTCACATGCTCCGTTGAAACAAGTACATGAGTCCATGGGACGACTGTTGTTTTAACGGCTGTCACATGGACGAGATACACGCTCGTCTGAATGAGCCCTTACCCTGGTTCCCCTACAGAATGCATCTGAACATTGGGAGTAAACCATTAAAACATACAAACTCTACGTAGATGTTTCCCTTGGTTAGGCTTTTCACATTTTCATTGGAAGCTCCAGTCTGAGCCGGTGTTAAAAATGATATTATATTTATATGCGTGCAGCACTATTCTTCCGGTTAAAATGACACCCCCACCAAACTTGATTGACTCCATTATAGCCCTACGGGGTCCATCAGTAGCCGGTGGTATCTATCGTATGAATTCGGCACAGCATGGTGGTTTCCATTATGGGCGGAAACCCAGACACAGATTTGAACAGAGCTTTAGACTGGCCCACAAGAGGAAAAGGGAATTCTTCAGATCCATTCACAAAATTGATCATGAAGTTCAAGTCTGGTGGACCCACTATACACAAGTCCGACATTGAGCCTCAGCCCATATATCTATTAATTTCTAAACTCACATGATTGAGAATATAGGGGGATCATTAGACTATATATAATTACAGTGCCTATGAGTTGTCATTTCCCATGAGAGACTTGTAGGCAGCTATGTACTCATGTATGTAACTGCGTGCCTACATGTAGTGACTGTACGTATGTGTGAATGCATGTATCTTTGTGTACATGCTTGTAATCGATTTGTGTATGCGTGTGTTAATGTATGTATTGTATGTGCATGTATGTGTGGGTGCCTACATGTAGCAACTGTGCATATATGTGCCTGTATCTGTAAGTGCATTTATGTAATGAGTATGTGTATGTGTGCCTTAATGTGTGATGTCATTGTGTGCATGTATGTCATGATTATGCATGTATGTGTGGGTCCCAACATATAGTGACTGTGCATTTGAGTGCATGTATATATTTGTGCATGTATGTAATGAGTGTTTATGTGTGTGTTAATGTACTGTATGCAAGTGTGAGTGTATGCATGTATGTCATAATTGTGTAAATATCTGTGGGTCTCTGCATATACTGACTGTGCGAATGCTTGCGTGTCTATGGTTAAGTATGTATGTAATGAGTGTGTATGTGTGCATTATTGCACTATATGATGTGAGTGTGTGCATGTATGTCATAAATGTGCATGTATGTGTGAGTCCCATCATATAGTGACTGTTCATATGTGTGCATGCATGTAATGAATGTGCGTATATCGCGTGTTAATGTGCTGTGTGATGCCATTGTGTGCATGTATGTTTTGAATATGCATGTATGTGTGGGGCCCTACATTTAGTAACTGATATACATGCATGCATAGTCCCTACATATAGTGACTGTGCGTTTGCGTGAATTTATATGTTTGTGCAGGTATGTAATAAGTGTGCGAATGTGTGCATTAAAGTATGTACAGAGAGTGTGCATGTATGTAATGAGTTTGTATGTGTGCATTAATGTACTGCATGTATGTGTGACTCCCTACATATAGTGACTGTTCATATGTGTGCATGCATGTATAAGTGTGGGTATATGTGAATTTAAAGTATTTAGTGAGTGTGCGCATGTATGTCATAAGTGTGCATGTATGAGTGAATCTCTGCATATAGTGACTGTGCGTATGCGTGCATGCCTATGTTTAAGTGTGTTCATGTATGTCATGACCGTGTGAATGTGTACATGCTTGCATGCAGAGGAATGTGTGTATGTGTTCATGCATGTATCTATGTGTGCATGTATATAATAAATCTTCATGTATGTAATAAGTGTGCCCATGCATATATGTATCATGTTGCATGACTTTGATATATACATGTTTTTCTTAAAGACTGACTGTATCAAGCAAATGCCTGTGCATGTGCGCCTTTGTGTATTTCTAGAAATCTAGGGGTGTAGACTACCAGTGGTGTAACTATAGGAGTCGCAACGGAAGCAGTTGCGACCAGGCCCCTAAGCCTGGGGGCACACAGGGCTCCTGTTGCCACACAGCGCTGACCGCGCTGGTCCCCCTTTCCTCAGGGCGCAGATACAGTTGAATTCAATGCTGGAGCAAGGAGCTGACGGCTCCTTGCTCTAGCATTCAGTGTGGCGTGAGCGGCTCGGCGCAGGCAGGCACAATGTAATGACGTCATTGTGCCTATCTGCGCCGAGTCACTCATAGCACAGTGCAGAGGAGAAGAAGGATCTCCTCCACCCGTCGTGGGAACGGTGATAGGTAAGTAATTATGTTATTATATTTAGGCACATATGGGTGCATTATACTGGGTATGGCAGGGTATGGGAGGGGGGCTAATATGGTGGCTGCTGAGGGAGCATTATACTGTATGGGGGGCATTATACAGTATAGGGAGCATTATACTGTATGGGGAGCATTATACTGTATGGGGGGCATTATACTGTATGGGGAGCATTATACTGTATGGGGGGAATTATACAGTATGGGGGCATTATACAGTATGGGGGGCATTATACTGTATGCGTGGCATTATACTGTAGGGGGGGCATTATACTGTAGGGGGCGCATTATACTGTATGGGGCAGCTATGGTCGGCATTATACTGTATGGGGGGGCATTATACTGTAGGGGCGCATTATACTGTATGGGGCAGCTATGGGTGGCAATAAACTGTGGGGGCAGCTATGGGGGCATTATACAGTGTGGTTGCAGCTTTGGGGGGCATTATAATGTGTGGGAGGCAGCTATAGAGAGCATTATACTGTATGGGGCAGCTATAGGGAGCATTATACTGTGTAGTGGCATTATACTGTGGGGTCAGCTATGGGGGAACATTATACAGTGGGGGCAGCTATGGGTGGCAATATACTATGGGGCAATTATACTGTGGAGGCAGCTATGGGAGGCATTATACTGTGGGGGCATCCATGGGGTCTGTCGGGCAAGGCGGCTGGGCATAGGCTCGCGCAGTGGGGTGGGAGGGGTAGGGGGCCCAAGCTGAATTCTTGCACAATGGCCCATGAGCCTTTAGCTACGCCCCTGAACGTCAGCACCATGTGACAACAGAGAGAAATAGCGGCAGCCCACATTGTGATAATATGAGGACCGGATCTCGCTTGCTGCTGTCTAATAGTAGCAGTGCTGGAAGGAAAGCTGAACCCAATGTACACGTCAGAGACTGGAGACTGGGTATTAATCCCCTCTTTTACCCGAGACTACGGAAAATAACATTTTAACCCCTCTTATATCCTAGACAGCAGATATTTAAGGGGTGTTCCCATCTAATATTGTTATGGCAGATCAAAAGAATATGCCATAACATTGTGATCGATAGGGGTGCGACCTCTGGGACCCTTGACAAAAATAAAATAAAAGTGATTGAAGCCCCGTCACCTTATTCCCTCCCTACACAACATCACCCTGGATCATCATTCAAGTAATTGGGTCTGTGTTGTAGTTCCGTGCACATTGGCTGGGAGAGTCACTAATATTTTTGTTGTGGAAGTCTGGGTGTATCCTACAGTCCGGTGCGTCATCTAATCCAAAAATATGCAGTAAATTGTAACAGATTCGCCATCTCCTGGTCCAGATAACAACTATAAAGGAATTAAGAACACAGAACACTCCAGTGCTTTGGTATAAAAACAGATATTTTATTTACAATATTTACATTACATACAAAAATATACAAAAATATAAAAAATAGAACTATAAAAAATAAATAAATTATAAACAATATAATCAATCTTTATAAATAATTTATAAAAAGAATAAATAAATAAAAATAAAAATCCAGGAACCAGCATTAAACCAGTATAAAGTATCAGTGTTCTCCCCCAGCTTTATATCTTTCTCTCATCCATACACTGAAGCTCGCTCCGTTCTTTGTTAGTTCTCGGTCCTAGTTTCTCATTATAGTTTAGTAGCTGCAGCAGAGAACAAAGATATTAAGAAAAGATTGGAAATCTGTCAAAAGGTTCTGAATGTGAAGTTTTATCCAGCGCTGGAATAATTTATAGCCGGTCTGACATTGCGTTTAAGAGGACAAATGTCCAAAGAGTTAGACACAACATTACAAGAAAGTAACAGCGATGATCAAATGATTAAACAGCCGAAAAAAATCATTGCTACAAATGTGGAAATAGAAAAAACAACATTTGCAGTTTGAGTTTGTAAGTAATAAGTGGATTGTGAGGTAAATGTCATTACTTGTAGATTCTGTGCTGGGAGATGAAAGGGCTGCGTATATATATATATATAGCACAAAGTGTGGGAATCACTGCACGGCGGACAATTACCTTGTGATCTCATTACCTGCCAATAGAGCGATGTTATCCTGCTGTGCGACATGTCACCAATATTACTGCTAATGATTTGTCAGTTCAAAATTCATCAACTGATAAAGTTTATCTATCTATCATCTATCTATCTATCTATCTATCTATCTATCTATCTATCTATCTATCTATCTATCTATCTATCTATCTATCTATCTATCTATCTATCTATCTATCTATCTATCTATCTATCTATCAATTCAATCAATTCAATTCAATTCAAAGAAGCTTTATTGGCAGGACCAAATACATATTAGCATTGCCAAAGCAAGTAAGAAGTAAGGGAATGAGGGATAGGGACTGAGGGATTGGGGGATAGGGACATATCTAGGGTCGGGGTTATACAAGTCCATGGCATATCATGTCTCTCTCAGTCTATGGCATGCAGTGACATATTGTGCCGCTTTGCCCACTGTGGTTTCCTCTTCACCCAGCAGGATGTAGAGTTTCTCTTGCTCTTCCATGGAGCTGAAGTCCGGTAAGAGATCAGAGAGTCTCCTGAAGTGAGTGTCCCTCACTGCTGAGTATTTGGAGCAGTGTAGCAGGAAGTGGGTCTCATCATCCACGGCCTCCTGGTCGCACTGTTGGCACAGTCGGCTCTCCCTGGGCTTGTAGGTCTGTCTGTGGCGCCCGGATTCGATGAGCAGGTTGTGGGCGCTCAGTCTGTAGCGGCTCAGGATCTGTCTGTCTCTGGGGTTTGGCAGTTTCTCCAGATATGGCGCCAGTTTATATTCCCGCTGTAGACTCCGGTATATTGTCAGTTTCTGGGATGTCTTTATGTCGTTTCTCCAGTCACTGATATATTCCTCTTGGCCTTTGTCTATTGTCTTCTTGATTTCGGCTTTTGTGAGGCCGCGCTGGGTGACATTTTCTTCAGGCCGGGTCAGGGTGAGATGTTCTGGGGGGCCTGGTTTACCTGGGACCCCTTGGTGTAACAGGGCTTTATGGTGATAGGAACTTTGCCTGCTGCTGTGTAGATGGGCCCAGAATGATAGCGCCCTCTTCTGGATTGTGAGGTGTAGTGGGAATCTGCCCAGTTCTGCCCGACAGGCACTATTTGAGGTGCTCCGATGGACTTGGAGAAGGTGTTTGCAGAATTCTAGGTGGAAGATTTCTGTTGGGCTGGAATCCCACCTTGACCAGTCTGGGTATGTGTCCGGACCCCAGACTTCACTGGCATACAGGAGGATTGGGGAGATGATGGAGTCAAAGATTTTCAGCCAGACCGTCACTGGTGGTTTGAGATGATAGAGTTTTCGTCTGATGGCATAGAAGGTTTTGCACGCCTTGTCTTTCAGAATCTCTATGGCTTGTTTAAAGCTTCCTGATTGGTTGATTTCTAGGCCCAGGTAAGTGTACCTGTCGGTCGCTGTGATTGTGGCGTTATTTAGTGTGAAGGTCGGGTGCCTGGGGGATTTTGAGTTTCTCTTCTGGAACACCATGATGTTGGTTTTCTTGGCATTGATGGGTAGTGCCCACGTGGAGCTGAATTTTTCTAGGATTTGCAGGTTGTCTTGGAGACCTTTCTCGGTTGGTGATAGTAACAGAAGGTCATCTGCATACAGCAGGAATTTCACCTGGGTGTCATGGAGGGCGAGACCTGGTGCTGAGGAGGATTCCAGAGCTGTGGCCAGTTCATTGATGTAGATGTTGAAGAGCGTTGGACTGAGGCTGCAGCCTTGTCTGACTCCTCGGCTCTGCTGGAAATCAGCCGTTCTTCTCCCGTTCACCTTCACGCTGCATCTGTTCTCTGTGTAGGAGCTTCTGATGACGTCATAGGTTTTACCTCCTATTCCGCTCTCCAGCAGTTTCAGGAATAGGCCCGGGTGCCACACTGAGTCAAAGGCCTTCTTAAAGTCCACAAAACAGGCGTAAATCTTCCCATGCTTTGTATTGTGGACGTGGCTCTTGATGAGGCTGCGCAGGGTGTAGATGTGGTCAGTGGTGCGGTGGTTTGGCATGAACCCAGCTTGGCTTTGGTGGAGGACATTGTGCTGGGAGAGGAAGCTGAGGATTCTCTTATTCAGGATGCTGCTGAACAGTTTCCCCAGGTTGCTGCTGACACATATCCCTCGGTAGTTGGCCGGGTCGTACCTGTCCCCACTCTTGTGGATTGGTGTTATAAGGCCTTGGTTCCAGATTTGTGGGAAGTAGCCGGCACTCAGCACTATATTAAATAGTTTGACTATTGCGGCCTGTATTTCTGGCGGGCTGTGTTTTATCATTTCTGGTGAGATTCTGTCTAGGCCGCTGGATTTTTTACACCTTATGTCTGAGGTTCTCTCTGTTACTTCTTGCAGTGTTATTGGTGTATCCAGGGGGTTTTGAGAATCTTTAAGTGTTTCCTCCATCGCCTTCAATTTTGATATTATTTGTTTTTGTTCTTGGCTTTGTTCTTCTTTCGGGATATCTTTGTAGAGGTCCCTGAAATATTGGAGCCAGATGTTGCCATTTTGAATATGAAGGTTGTTTTTCTTGCAATTTTTGCCCATGTGTTTCCATAATTCCCAGAACGAGTTATCATGGAGGGCGTCTTGGAGTTGGGTAAGTTTGGTGGAGATGTGCCTTTGTTTTTTCTTTCGGAGGATGGTCTTGTATTGCCTCTGTATGTTGCTGTAGGCCTCCTTCAGACCGGTGTTGTTTGGGTCTCGGTGCTTCTTATTTGAGGCATTTCTTAGGGTCTTCCGTACTTCTTTGCACTCACGGTCAAACCAACCGTTAGGATGTATTTCTTGTGGCCTCTTGTAGTCACATCTTTTCAGGTCAGACTTCTCTGCCATGGTATAGAATATATTATTGAGGTCATTTACGGCCTGATTGACCCCTCCTGGGCTTGTATCATACACCTTGTTGTAGAGGTTGTGAAGCATCTCCTGCACTTCTGGTCTGTTGATTGTCTCTTTATATTTTATAGTTGACGTTTTGGACCATTTAAAAGATGGGGGCAGGTTGAAGAGGCCGGTTTGATGTGGTTTTTGTGCAGATGGTTTGTTTGTGGATTTGATGTATAGAAGTAATTGGTTGTGATCTGACAGGTGCGTTTGTGGAGTGACTATGAGTGCGCCAATGTTTGCGGGGTCCATGTCCGTGATGGCATAGTCTACTACACTGCTGCCTACATGGGAGTTTAGTGTATACCTTCCTAAAGAGTCTCCCTTGGTGCGGCCATTCAGTATGTGGAGTCCTAAGCTTCGACATAGATTCAGTAGTTTTTTCCCGCTTTTGTTGACGGTGCTGTCATAGCTGTTTCTCTCTTTCTGTAGGGAGTTATGACAGTCGGCCTCTGCTCCAAAGATGAAGATATTTCCATCATTGGTCAGGTAGTCTTTATCTCTCCCCGTTCTTGCATTGAGGTCTCCGTAGATGAGAACGCTGCCCAGGGTCTGGAAATGGGCGGCTTCCCTTTGTATAATCTCAAAGCTGTCTGGGTTGGAGTACGGGGACTCTGGCGGTGCGATGTACGTTGCGCAGAGATACATGTCAGACTGAGAGGTGAGGATGGAGCTGCCTATTCTTATCCAGATGTGGCTGTCTCCTCGCTTCACGGCTTTGATCTGCTCATGGAGCTCCTCCTTGTACCAGACTAATATTCCTCCTGAACACCGACCCTGCTTGATGTGTTTATTTTTCAGGGCGGGGACAGAGATTTCCCTGTATCCAGTGGGCACCAGGGACTCATTCTCTGTCCTAGTCCATGTTTCCAGGAGGATTTGTATATCGATATTTTTCAGTCTTTGGATGAAGTCTGGATCGTTAATTTTGCATCCAAAGGCTGAGGCGTTGAGGCCTTGAATATTCCAGCTGCTGATTATAAAGGACGTCATTGTGTGTCCATATACCTTGTAATGAGCGGCGCTGTGTAGGACGGGCTGGAGATGTGACTGTTGGATGTGTTGTAGATGTTCTCGTGTTGTACAGTCACATTAGTTTTTTACATAGAGTGCTGAGCAGGGTCTTTATCATCTCCATGTCTCTGCTCTGCGTGTCTCTGTGTGAGGCAGGGGGTTTCCTCCATGTCTCTGCTCTGCGTGTCTCTGTGTGAGGCAGGGTGTTTCCTCCATGTCTCTGCTCTGCGTGTCTCTGTGTGAGGCAGGGGGTTTCCTCCATGTCTCTGCTCTGCGTGTCTCTGTGTGAGGCAGGGGGTTTCCTCCATGTCTCTGCTCTGTGTGTCTCTGTGTGAGGCAGGGGGTTTCCTCCATGTCTCTGCTCTGTGTGTCTCTGTGTGAGGCAGGGGGTTTCCTCCATGTCTCTGCTCTGCGTGTCTCTGTGTGAGGCAGGGGGTTTTCTCCATGGCTTTTGCCTTTGTTGGTCTGACCTTGGGTAAAGGGGTTTTTCTCCTGGGTGTAGTGAGGTGTGTGGAGTTTGAGGTCTTTTCATTGTTAGTGATGTCTCCATGTTTTGGCTTTGGCTGGTGTGGGGTCCAGGTCTGGGGGGTCTGTTCAGCACAATGTCTTTCAGTTCTTTGGCCAGAAGGCTGACCCCTCGTTTGTTGAGGTGTTTGTCATCATACAGGTGGTGCTGCTCTATGGAGGGGTGTTGTGCCAGGCTGATGTTTGACATTGAGCTGATGTTCGCTGCCAGCTCTGTGTTGATGGCCTGGGTGATCTCGTTGGGTACATCTTTTCTTGGGAGCACGGATGATATAATTATTTTACTGTCAGGGAACTTTTGTTGTGCCGTCTTTGCTAGTTGGGTCAGTTGTTCTGCAATCTGCTGTTGCTGGTCTTGGAGGTTGTTTGTACCCGTGTGTATAATGAGATGGTTTGGATTGGTAAAATGTGGGTTATTGATGACTGATGTGACTTGTTGGATAGTTGCACAGTGAATTTTACTGACCCTTTTTCCTGGGAAGAGTCGCCGTGAATTAAGGTATTTGCCATTTGAGTCAATTATTAGGACAGTATCAGGACATTGTGACTTGCGGGTGGCTTGTCTGATGCTTGTGTCCTGGGTCCTGCTTGGTGGTGTTATGTGGTGCTGCTGTGGTTCTGTGCTGGAGGATTGGTTGGCGGTCGGCTTTGTACCCACTTGTATCGCTCTGTTTTCTC
>NC_134692.1:130161169-130253669 GCF_050947455.1 Rhinoderma darwinii
AAAAAAAAAAGTCTTTACTTACGTAGCCATGGTGACGCATCCCTCCACCGCCATGCAGCCCAGCCTCCTTGGATGATGTTTCATCCCATGTTACCGCTGCAGCCTGTGATTGGCTGCAGCGGTCACATGGAATGAAACATGATCCCGGGAGGCTGGCCTGGATGAAGAAACACAATCTTCTGGGTAAGTATAAGATTTTTTTCTGAGTTGCGTTTTTTTGCGGCGGAATCGCTGCGAATCCTACGCAAAAAATCAACATCTGCTATTTGTCGCGGGTTTTACCTCCCCATTGAATTCAATGGGGAAATCCTGCAACAAATAAGCAGCGTTTACGCAAATACAATTGACATGCGGCAGATTAAAAAAAATGCACCGCAGGTCAATTTCTAAGCGTTTTTTTCCGCTCAGTATTTACGCAGCGTGTGGATGACATTTGTTCATATCTCATCCACTTTGCTGCTACTATATTATGCTGCCGATTTTCCGCGACGAATGATCCACAGGATTTACGCTACGTGTAAACTGATCCTTATCATTGTTCATTCAGGGCTCGTGTTGCTCAGAAATAAAAATGTCATTAAGTGTTTTTTTCACCAGAAAGTTTTGGCAACAAGTAATTGACCTGTCAGCACTCGCTGAGACTAATTCATTGCTAACAAGCCATGGGGACCGCTGGGCTGTTGCCTGGAACAATGTCACATAGTGCGAGGGTGGATATCTGAGATAAATCTGGTAGAAAGGTGACTTTCAGCTGCTTTGTGAATATATTTATCCCTGATGAGAAGCACTGCAGGGTAAAGCAGAGATCTGGGAGACGTAGTATTTCTTCACACAAATTGTTTTGATTCTATGTTTAATTACCTTTAAAAAAAAAAATTGTTTCAGATGTAGCAGAGCTGGATGTGTTATTTAACTGTTTCTTTTGTCCACCATAATAACTCAATGAATTATGATAATTCAGAAGGTTTACTTACACTCCTTTGGAAAACCATAGACAACACGTTGTGTCAAACTCAGCTCTGCTACATGAACATCCCCTTAAAAGTTATAATAAAATCATGTTGTTCTCACCTATGTTTCAGTGCATTTTTATGTTGTGAACTGTAGAAAAAAATCTATAAAATATTACCAAACTGCTGTTTACAGATCTTATTCATGTTTCTATTTATGAAGCTGGGTTCACACGAGCATTTTATGTCCGTAAAGGACGGAACGTATTTCGGCCGCAAGTCCCGGACCGAACACACCGCAGGGAGCCGGGCTCCTAGAATCATAGTTATGTACCACGCTAGGAGTCCCTGCCTCTCTGCGGGACAACTGTCCCGTACTGTAATCATGTTTTCAGTACGGGACAGTAGTTCCACGGAGTGGCAGGGACTCCTAGCATCGTACATAAGTATGATGCTAGGAGCCCGGCTCCCTGCACTGTGTTCGGTCTGGGACTTGCGGCCGAAATACGATCCGTCCTTTACGGACCGAACATGCTCGTGTGAATCCAGCCTTATACTTATGATTTATGCAATTAACTAAGACTTCCTGTTTCTTTAATACAAGAACGTCCTTATATTATTTACATATCTGTAGATAATACTTGAATGAGGTAGACATGTGCCAATGAGCATTCAATGTGCTGAATAGAGATGCATAATAAGTTGAAAGATCAGTCAACAACAGCTTGTTTATGGTTTCCAGGTAATGAGATTTACTGCACTGCACAGTATAAGGCCTTATTCAGACGAACGTGTATTACGTCCGTGCTACGCGCGTGGAAATCACGCGCGTTGCACAAATTTATGTAAGTCAATGGGTCCATTCTGACAGGTCATGATTTTCACGCAGCATATGTAAAACTCACGACATGTCCTATACTTGCCCGTGTTTCGCGCAGCACGCACCCATTGAAGTCAATGGGTGCGTGCCAATCGCGCTCGGCACACGGAAGCACTTCCGGGTGCCGCGTGTGATTCGCGCTACAGTAGTAAAATAAATGGATGAACACAGAAAAGCACCTGTCATAATGATGCCGGCTGAGCGATAATCACGCAGCCACGCACCATATACAGATGCCACACTGAACTTTTACGCGCGCAAAATGCAGCGTTTTTTGCACGTGAAAAACGGACACGTTCGTGTGAATAAGGCCTAAAAATGAGTCGAACAGCAAGAAAAAAACATGCAAAAAAACGGTAGGTCGATGTATTACACATATGGTAGATAATAAATAATATTCTGTGATGACTCTACAGTAGCTCTGACATTGAAGAACATTTTATATTCTGGTTGCACTTACTAAACATAATAAATAAGGAATATGCTGGAGGGAGAGCACTCTAGTTAGATAAAGCTGCTGACGTTGACAAGTATTGGCTCCATTGCGTTCATGTGTAAGGGTAAAGAACAATTTCCTACAGTAAATTAGTACATTTTATATTAGTTTGCTGACACACACATCTCACAGAGCAAGTTCTTGTAGAAAGCGCCTAGTTAACTGAGAGACATATACAAACATACTCATATAATACACTTCTATGATGTGTTCACCCTTGAACACTATTCTGTTCATAGGATAACATTTTGCCAATTTCCTAATATATTTTTATAGAAGTCAGAGCTCTGTTTTTCTGATACAGAGCTCCCAATCCCCCCGAATGGACATAGATATGAAACATAACATTCTGGCTACCTGTAGCCACCACTAGAGGGAGCTTACTGCATGCTGTTTGTATACTAAACTCAAAAATTATACTGTATGCTCCAATCTCCTAAATTCTTTGGAAACAGACAGACAGAATTTTATCATTTAACGCTATGCCAATTCAATTTATTTGGAACTATGTTTTAGAATAATAGTTAAAGATTCACTGCCTGATTAGAACAATTAAAAGGTAAATTTTATTGATAAATTCTTAAAATTAGCTCCTGAAGCCCAAATTCAATTATAGCAGGCTCAGACAAGTGGTCAAAGACAGGGAAAGGTCTATTGGTATTTTTGTTCCACCCCTA
This sequence comes from Rhinoderma darwinii, assembly GCF_050947455.1. NCBI lineage: Eukaryota > Metazoa > Chordata > Amphibia > Anura > Rhinodermatidae > Rhinoderma > Rhinoderma darwinii. The sequence goes on from NC_134692.1 coordinate 130,164,173, forward strand.
GACCACGATCTCCCCTTATTGTATAAAGTGCTGAAACCACTTGCTGAATGAATAATCCTACGCGTTTCAGTATCACAGGTACACGTGATACGTCATCAGGGATTAAAGTTTCAAAGTTTTTATGGCGGTTAGCACAGTTTTGTGCCGATTCTACCTCCCGGCGCGTGCACGACTCTAATACAATGGCCACACACGCGCCGGTGAAGTGCCGGTCTTTTAACAGGCTTCAGCCCACCTCCTCTGCTGACGTAGTTTCGGCCAACCGCCAATCCAAAGTAGATATGTCACTCATGACGTTTCAGGATAGCGGCGAGCCTCCTTGTTACTAGCCAATCAGAGCCAGCTGGACGACACAGCGTCCCTGGTAGCCCTGGAGATCCCAAAGCGGATGTTTACACAAGCAGGGATAAAATACAATGGGTAAGTGCAACAAAGAATGAATGATCACCGCACCAGAACATCAATGTACTTTGCAACTCAAGTTCTAGTTAGTATATGAATACTAGTATAATTAGATTGGGTAAGTCCTATCAAGCACGTAAATAAGATATAAAGGGGCATCTAGGGCGTGGTTTTTAAGGAATACAAACCCCACATAAGTCTGAGAGTCAGATGGATTCTATAAGTATGCAGAACAATGGGGGGGGGGGGGGTTGAGTGAGTAAGGGGTGCAAGAATGTGTGTTAGAATGTACTGTAGCAAATGGGGGAGCATAATCAGAGGAAGCAAGCATAGGAGATCTGTTCATTAAGACCTGATGGACTAATGGTCTGCAGATGAAAAATCCACAGTGCCTCCTTTTGTAGGATCCTCCTATCAAGGTCACCACCTCTCAGTGTCGGTCTAATATGCTCAACCCCTTGAAATTTAAGGGTCAAGGCATCTCCTTTGTGACATTCCCAAACATGACGGGACACCGGAGTGTCCTCTTTTCTCCTAATGTCACCTAGATGGTCACGGATCCTTCTTCTAAATTCCCTTTTAGTTTTGCCAATGTATTGTAATTGACAACCACATGTGATCAAATATACAATCCCCTTGGTTTTGCAATTGATGTACGATCTGTTCTCAAACACCCTCCCAGTCCTAGTGCTTTTAAAATTATTACTGCATAGAATAGAGGCACATGCTTTGCATGAGCCACATCTGTAACTTCCTTTTAAGCTACTATTTAACCAAGTGCTTGGTTTTATCTGTGCACTCATATGGCTATTCACCAGTCAGTCCTTCACATTTCGTCCCCGTCTGTATGTAATAAGGGGAGACTCTCCTACCAAACCCTCTATATACGGGTCAGCTTTCAAGATTCCCCAATATTGTTGTAAGATTCCTCTGATCTCAACATTGGCAGAATCAAACGTGCCTATGACCCTAACGATCTCTTCATCATTTTTCTTGGGTTTCGGGTTAAGCAGAGCATTCCGATTACACCAATCGGAATGATCTTCTTAAGCTCCTAGTTTTGATCCCAGGCTTGTCTTCTGTTTAAAGGGTAACTAAACTTTTAAAAAACTTTTGACATGTCATAGTGACATGTCAGAAGTTTTGATCGCTGGGGGTCCGAGCACTGAGACCATCACTAAAAGCAATAACGAAGAGGCAGAAGCACTCGGCTGAATGCTGTACCGCTTATATTCTGATCGGCTTTCCTCGCATTGTAGGAACTCATAGACGTTCTTCTAAGCCCTTACACCACTCGCTTGGCTTACCGCACAGCACTCACCTGATCGCTTCTGCTGCTTTGTTTTAGTGATCGGTGGGGGTCTCAGTGCTCGGACCCCCACCAATAAAAATTTCTAAAATGTCACTGAGATGTCAAAAGGTTTTTTAATTAGCCTTTTTTTTTTTTGAGACAAATTTTTTATTGAAGTGTTTTAAAAAATGATACAAAAATGAACAGAATTCTTGAATTTTACAAAGATAGGAGATCACGAAAGCAAAAAACAAAAATTGCAAAATCAATAGACATATATGTACATTCCAAACACCCTGGATACAAAAGGAAATAAGTATAGTACTGGTAATTAGTAATGTAACCAGAGTATTAAGATCATTTACGACATAAGGCATAATCTCCAGCATTATAATTTCACCAGATTACAAATATCCAATATTCAAAAAATATTTTGACAAACAGAACAGAACAAACACAATATCCCTCCTTCATGATTTTAAAAATATACAGATGAACCCTAATACACTTCTAGATAGTTACAGTCTATCTATAAAGGTAGTTGTAGCCCACTAAAAGCAAGCCATTTAGACCATTTATAGGCGAATACCTGTGACCTATGTAAACTGGTAGAAATTAAATGTTCCATGAAACATTTATACTGGACCTTACACAGAATTTCTTCTTTAGTCGGAACAGGAACACTTTTCCATCTCTGAGCTATACTGGTTCTAGCTACAGTCAACACATGGGTCATAATCGTATTGTTTTCAATGCCTATATCCTCTAAGGTCAAAGAAAACATCGCTACCTCCGGTCCCCAAGGGACAGGGAAACCAATTATACTGGTTAACAAGTGTTGTATTTCTGTCCAAAAGGGAGCTATAAGATTACATCTCCACCAGATATGTAGTAAAGAACCGGTAGAGGCTTGACATCGCCAACAGTTAGGAGATATATTAGGGAACATTTTAGATAAGCGGTATGGAGTCATGTACCATCTGTAAAGCAATTTCCTGGAGGCTTCCAAATGATTTACACAGTGAGATGCCTTAAAACAAATTCGAAACGCCGTCTCCCACTGCTTAACACTAAATGACCTCCCCAATTCCAGTTCCCATTTTTGAATATAATTAAGGGCAGGCAGAGAAAGTTCATACTGATGGATGGCCTCGTAGGCTTTAGATATACCTTTTGTTGTTATTTTAGGGTTATAGAAGAATTGTTCATAACTGGTGATAGGACCAGTAACTATATATTTAACCAAAGAAAGGAGATGCCTCAACTGGAGGTACTTATAGAAGTCTTTAGGACTTAAATTGTATTTGGAAGATATTATCGAATAAGGTAACAGCAGATTATTGTCATATAATTCTTCCAATGACCCAATACCTTTAGTAATCCAATCAGAAAAATTTGAGTTAGGTATACAACGTTGGACAATAGCTAAAGAAACCATACTACGCCTAAGAGGAAGAATGGAGACCTTATTTAGTTACCCTTTAAGTCTTCGTCTTAAGGCCCTTTTACCCAATACAATGATTGGACGAACAAGCGTTCGTATGAACGCTCGTTCCCGACACACGGCAGCGATCGGCCGACAAATGAGCAAACACACAATTGTTGGCTGATCGGCCAAAAAGTGGTTGCTTGTCGGCAACACATCTCCCTTTGGTAACAGGGTATGTGCTGCCAACACGCAAATGCAAATGCATGGGGACGAACAATCGTGTTGACGATCGTTCGTCCCCATAGATTCCGATCATTGATCCGTTTAAATAGAGCAAACGATCGGCAAGATAGACAACATGTATTGTTGATCGACACTCGTTTACCGGGCAGATCAAACCTGCCCATGTGAAAGTGCCTTTGTTCTCTGGTTTGTCGTATCCTGATCACTTTCTGGTGATGACTCCGGGCTTCGGTCTTACTTCGCTTCTGCTTCTGCTCCAGACGTACTTGCAGGATACCAACAGCAAGTTGGTTATTGCTCTGGGGACTGAGACCTGGGAATCTAACTGGAAAGTCCACACCTACTTGCGGGGGTTAAGGGTGAAGAATTGGAAAGTTTCTTAGACTCTGAACCCCAGTTTAACCTGCACCAATCAGATTGCAGTACAAAGATCCACTATAGTGGGAATTGTAACATCTCAGAAGTACATGCAGTCTGCACAGCTCAGCTAAAAAAAAAAAATCAAAATCTTTCAGGTTAACCTATGATAAATTCTATTAAAAACATAAACTGAAGAATAATCATCAAAAAAAGGAACATCGGAATAGTCTTTATTTCGGCAGAGACTCTTGTGATAGAAGAAGTCAATAGAACCAGAAGCGCATTGCTAATACGTGACCATTTACTTTCCCCTTCTTTCTTCAATTAGCCTTGTTCCGCTCCACTTGCCGGTCATTACTGAAGTAATGGAATTTAAGAATTGAACTTCAGGTCAACAAGACGGAAAAAAGTTAGAAACATTTTGCAGAGCATCCCAACTCCTCCACAAATTAATTGCCTCTGTCCTACTTGAGATGATAAACACACAAAGTGCCGCTCTGATAGAATGACAGGAAATAATCACAAGCCTCGAAAGCAATTTTTGGGAGATTCAAGACTATTTTCAGTGGCTAGTCAAAGAATAGACGGGAGGCATTTTAACATGTCTTCTTTCATTATAATCACATTGAGCTTCGCATAGTGGAAATATAATTATTCTTATCATTCATTTTCTACTACAAGTTCCATCCAGTTCTGTGCACAGTGTTTTTTAAGTACTTTATTATAGAGTTGGGCGGCACCGGCACGATATTGACTCTTAACAGTTTCTGATTGGTTGAAAGTTTTGGATTTGATGCCATTTTTCCTTCGTGCCGGTACAAGACGCAGTAAAAGGGAATCACTACAGTTACATATTATTAATACCCTCATTATCTTAAAGGTATTAACCTGGCCTTGCTTGTGCATTTAGCAGACAATCTATATGATGTAATTTGGAACTGACCAAATCAATATAAGTGTCTGGGGATATCTAGCCTTCTTGGCAGCGTTTTGCTAATTTTTATTATTATAGTGGTAATGTATAGGGAGTAAAATACATTAAGAATACAGTAAATCATGGGCATGGGAAATGTCCTGTCCTGTCTGAGCTACTTAGGCAAGCAACACATAGTTTTGTTCCATCAGTCTCCATCTTTCGAGGTGGCCCCAGACCCAGTTCTAGATTCCATGCACCTCACTTGTTACTCATGGTATTCAGGGTCGGACGGGTCCACCATAGAACCAGCGTATCCTCTGGTGGGTTCATATTCTGATACAATAATGGGCCAGCAGACGACAATCCCTATTTGAAGTTTATATGGAATCATCACTTGCAGTTAGGGACTATTCTTATTGCTTTTATTCGCAAATAACTTATTAGAATTGAATAATGATATAATCTGCATGCACAAAAATATCAAAATGTTGGAATGTAACTAAAAGTGGACATGAACGTGTTCTGTGTAGCTTGATGGTGGACCCTCAGAAATGTCTCCACTGGTGGGTCCAAGGCATGCCAGGCTGACACTGATGGGTTCTATCCAACATCTCTAACTGTCCTGACCTCAGGGTATTTTGACGTACAAAGAGTCGAATTTGCTAGATTTTTAAGATCTTTTTTTCTACCTTCACTTTGGTCTGTAAGTGAGAATGATATTTACTTTTCTAAACTCTTCTAAGCAATGTTATTTAGTTGTGAGGCCATGTTCACACAGCGTTTTTTTGACACACGTTTAAAGCTTCTTATTGACTTCAATATGTGAAAGGAATATGTGCCGTTAGTTCATGCGGTGCATTTATGTTAAAAAAAAAGCTTCATATAATTTCCACGCCAAAAATATGGCAAATTTACCAGGGGAGTAAAGAGTGGCAAGGCATGGGCCTTAGTTTCTGGTTTGGTGGTGGTGGTAGGGTAGGGGTGTAACTGGCACCAAAAGTTTTTGCAACAAACTGACTTTGCAAAGGTGGAGAAGAGCGGGTCGGGCCAGATGATACATGGGCCACTGAACTACAAAGAAAAGAAAGCCTAGCTTCTTCCCTGCTTCTGCAATAAATTTTCGTAAGTATCAACCTAATTATACCATTGACTATGGTTTCTCATGGTATCCTCTGCCCCTTTCAAGTCTATTTTTTCATATGGTGCCGCCCTGACCCCTTGGTTTATTCTCCATAAATGATTTTCCCAATCTCAGTCTACTTTGAAAAAAGGATCTGACTCGGTAGCGTTCAGTCTACATGTATACAGCGTGTTGGCAATGTGGGCGGTTCATGTACTCATCTCGTATTCTCAACCAAACGCTGATAGCTATTATTTAGTATGCTACTCACTCAGCTGGTGTCTGGCATTCTCCTATTCCAAGCTTTACATTTCAGTTACAATGATATATACAATAAGACATAATGATAGACCTCTCACTTCAGTATTAAATGGTAAGTGGTCCTAGAAAAGAAATAAAGAAAATTACCAGACCATTTGAACGGAAGCTATAATAATTTCAGACTAGATGATATTGTTGTTCACAAAACCGTGAAAATGATATTCGAATGATCAATAATTGAGGGATTGTAGAGAAATGTAACGCATTTTTCTATCTTTTTTTCATTTGCACTTCCTTCCCTAAGACGTGTTCCTATAATAAGACCGCTTAAAGTATGATCAGCAGCCTAAATTATTTGTAACATATGCCTCATATACTTGAGGAGGCTCCTATGCTGCGTTTCTTCAGATGTTCAACATATACTTGTAAAAAACTTGGCTGCTAGTTGCCACCACTAGGGGGCCAAAATGTCTACAGTTGGTGGAACGGTGCTGTGTACAAAATAACAGAGCACTGTAGCTTTAAGAATTATTTAAGAAAAACCGAAGCGCACATTGATCATGTAGAACTTTCTTCTTCTGCAACTTCGGTTAGGGTCTAGGTACTTTGCTGGCCCCAGGACATAAGTGCGAGGAGGAGGTTCTCCCGTAACTAATGGGTATCGCTGGTGGAACCGAGGCAACGTTTTTTAGTGTAGTGAGTGGTTGCCAAATGCAATGGAAGTCTCATAGTCGTCCAGCCAGGTCAGGATGAATCAGTCAAGTGCAGAACTATAGGGTACAGTAAAAGTAGCCGGGGTTGGAAGAAAGGGGCAAGCTAGCCAAATCTCTGCACAACGGGGCATAAACTAATAAACCAAGTCAAGCTAGCCAAGGCCAGGAAACGGAGAAGGTTAGATGTAAAATCGGGGAGAGGGAGGGTTCAAACAAATAGTGTCGTTAAATATTCTGAGTCAAACACATTGTACACAATGAGCAGGTAATAGCGGGATATCAGCAAGGAGCGGGTTCAGGAGAAAGACAAGAAAAAAATCAATATGGCCAGTACGAGTAGGCCATATTAATACTTACATAAGTAGGGGATGTAACGTGCATAATTAGGAAGGATCGCCATTTGCCAAGCTCAGGAGAAAAGAATTGAAAAATATGGACATATTCAAAAAATGTTTAGGGTCAAATCTGTAAAAACTATTAGGAATATGGGCAGGTATTCATTACAATTGTTTTCTTTACAACCCACTGACATGGAAATAACATATTCCCCATACAGTGCTGAGATTTTTCGCTTTGTAGGTTGCAGATAGATTACTCTCAGTAAAACACCTTCAACAGTTTGCTGATCTCTCATCCAAATCCCATATCAGGTCCTGATTGCATCGCTGGGTTATTTTCTGCGCAGTTCAAGGTTATTGGATTTCTATATTATTGAGTAACCAAATTGGAATATGTCCTAAAGAATAAGCAGACTGCGGAGACACTATTAAACCCAGCAGAGTCAACAGTTTTTCTTGGGCCTATAATAGGGGTTCTATTAGAGTACTGAGCTATTTTCAGCATATTGTTTCACATGATCTAGCACTGGAAGGGGGAGAAGTGGAAACGGAGGGCAAAAGAAATTATGGTTCTACTAGGAAATACATAGAAGACATTGTTTTCATTTTCACCCTTTGAATATAGGACCTGGGTTGATGAAGCGGAGGATATCATGAAAGTGCTGCTAGTATTTTCTGTTAATTATAAATGTTATTATAACCTCGGGTTGGATGTTTACTTTTATACTGATTTAAAGGTGTGTTAAACCACAAATAAGTACAAATTTACTGTTCATATTGTGCATGTCTATGTTGGGTGGGGAAAGAGTATTCCCCAAAAAATCAGATCCTGGGAATGACTATAGTGGCAGAAAATGAGTGTGTTTATTTTGTAGGAGACAATGACCTGTACTGCTTAACCCCTTCCCTCTTTAGCCACTTTTGACCTTCCTGACAGAGCCTCATTTTTCAAATCTGACATGTGTCACTTTATGTGGTAATAACTCCGGAATGCTTTCACCTATCCAAGCGATTCTGAGATTGTTTTCTCGTGACACATTGGACTTTATGTTACTGGCAAAATTTGCTCGATATGTTCAGTATTTAATTGTGAAAAACACCAAAATTTAGCGAAAAATTGCAAAAATTAGCATTTTTCTCAATTTAAATGTATCTGCTTGTAAGACAGGCAGTTATAATACACAAAATTGTTGCTAATTAACATCCCCCATATGTCTACTTTAGATTGGCATCGTTTTTTGAACATCCTTTTATTTTTCTATGACCTCACAAGGCTTAGAACTTTAGCAGCAATTTCTCACATTTTCAAGAAAATTTCAAAAGGCTATTTTTACAGGGGCCAGTTCAGTTGTGAAGTGGTTTTGAGGGCCTTATATATTAGAAACCCCAAAAAAGTCACCCCATTTTAAAAACTTCACCCCTCAAAGTATTCAAAACAGCATTTAGAAAATGTCTTAACCCTTTAAACATTTCACAGGAATTAAAGCAAAGTAGAGGTGAAATTTACAAATTTCATATTTTTCTGCAGAAATACATTTTTAATACAATTTTTTTTATAACACAGAAGGTTTTACCAGAGAAATGCAACTCAATATTTGTTGCCCAGTTTCTGCAGTTTTAGGAAATATCCCATATGTGGCCGTAGCGTGCTACTGGACTGAAACACCGGCCTCAGAAGCAAAGGAGCACCTAGTGGATTTTGGGGCCTTATTTTTGTTAGAATATATTTTAGGCACCATGTCAGGTTTGAAGGGCTCTTGCGGTGCCAAAACAGTCAAAATCCCCCAAAAGTGACCCCATCTGGGAAACTAGACACCTCAAGGAAATTATCTAGGGGTGTAGTGAGCATTTTCACCGCACAGGTTTTTTACAGAAATTATTGGAAGTAGGCCGTGAAAATTAAAATCAACATTTCTTCAAAGAAAATGTAGGTTTAGCGATTTTTTTTCTCATTTCCACAAGGACTAAAGGAGAAAAAGCACCGCAAAATTTGTAAAGCAATTTCTCCCGAGTAAAACAATACCTCACATGTGGTAATAAATGGTTGTTTGGAGACACGGCGTGGCTGAGAAGGGAAAGAGCGCCATTTGGCTTTTGGAGTTCACATTTAGCAGGAATGGTTTGCGGAGGCCATGTCACATTTACAAAGCCCCTGAGGGGACAAAACAGTGAAAACCCCAAACAAGTGACCCCATTTTGGAAACTATACCCCTTGAGGAAATTATCTAGGGGTATAGTGAGCATTTTGACCCCACAGGTTTTTTGCAGAAATTTTTGCAAGTAGGCTGTGAAAATGAAAATCTACATTTTTTCAAATAAAATGTAGGTTTAGCTAATTTTTTTTCATTTCCACAAGGACTAAAGGAGAAAAATCACCATAAAATTTGTAAAGAAATTTCTCCCGAGTAAAACAGTACCCCACATGTGGTAATAAACGGCTGTTTGGACACACGGCGAGGCTGAGAAGGGAAAGAGCGCCATTTGGCTTTTGGAACTCAAATTTAGCAGGAATGGTTTGCGGAGGCCATGTTACATTTACAAAGCCCCTGAGGGGACAAAACAGTGGAAACCCCCCACAAGTGACCCCATTTTGGAAACAACACCCATTGAGGAAATTATCTAGGGGTATAGTGAGCGATTTGACACCACAGTTTTTTTGCAGAAATTATTGGAAGTAGGCCCTGAAAATAATAATCTACATTTTTTCAAAGAAAATGTAGGTTTAGCTAATTTTTTCTCATTTCCAGAAGGACTAAAGGAGAAAAAGCACCACAAAATTTGTAAAGCAATTTCTCCCGAGTAAAACAATACCCCACATGTGGTAATAAACGGCTGTTTGGACACACGGCAGGGCTTAGAAGGGAAAGAGCACTATTTGACTTTTTGAGATCACATTTAGCAGGAATGATTTGCGGAGGCCAGGTCACATTTGCAAAGCCCCTGAGGGGACAAAACAATGAAAACGCCCAAAAAGGGACTCCATTTAGGAAACTACACCTCTTGAAGAATGCATCTAGGGGTGTAGTGAGCATTTTGACCCCACAGATGTTTCATAGAATTTATTAGAATTAGGCAGTGAAAATAAAAACAGTCCTTTTTCTTCAATAAGACGTAGCTTTAGCGCAAATTTTTTCATTTTCTCAACAAATAAAGGAAAAAAAGAACCCAACATTTGTAAAGCTATTTCTCCCGAGTACGGCAATACCCCATATGTGGTCATAAACTGCTGTTTGGGCAAACGGCAGGGCTCAGTAGGGAAGGACCGCCATTTGGAGTGCAGATGTTGCTGGATTGGTTTCTGGGCACCTGTGGGCCCAAAACAGTGGAAACCCCCCAGAAGTGACCCCATTTTGTAAACTACACCCCTCAATGCATTTACCAAGGGGTGTAGTAAGCATTTTAACCCTGCAGGTGTTTTGTAGAAATTAGTGTGCGCTCAATGTTGCAGAGTGAAAATGGGATTTTTTTCCATAGATATGCCAATATGTGGTGCCCGGCTTGTGCCACCATAACAAGACAGCTCTCTAATTATTATGCGGTGTTTCCCGGTTTTAGAAACACCCTACATGTGGCCCTAATCTTTTGTCTGGACATATGACAGGGCTCAGAAGTGAAGAGTACCATGCGGAGTGGAGGCCTAATTTGGCGATTTACAAAGTATTGGTTCACAACTGCAGAGGCTCAGATGTGAAATAATAAAAAGAAACCCCTGATAAGTGACCCCATTATGGAACTGCACCCCTCAAGGCATTTATTAAGGGGTGTAGTGAGCATTTTCACCCCACAGGTCTTTTCCATAAATGAATGCGCTGCGGATGGTGCAAATTAAAAATTTATATTTTTCCCTAGATATGCCATTCAGTGGCAAATATGTCATGCCCAGCTTATGACGCTGGAGACACACACCACAAAAATTGTTAAAAGGGTTCTCACGGGTATGACGGTGCCATATATGTTGAAGGAAACTGCTGTTTGGGCACGCTGTAGGGTTCAGGGCCGAGGGAGCACCATTTGGCTTTTGGAGAGCGGATTTTGCTTGGTACTATATTTGTTTGAGTATTGCTGGTGTTTTATAATGTGGGGGTACATGTAAGCGGGGCGGAGTATATAAGGGGCATAGTCAGGTGGTATAAAAAAATAAAAATAATCCATAGATGTGTGTTACGCTGTGAAGCAATCCTTTCTGCACAGGCCGGTGTCGCATTGATAAATGGTGTCATTTCTTATCCCCCTTTTGGTCCACACTCCGCGCCTTTGTAGTTTGGGGAATTTTGCTGGGAAAGTATTATCCTGGTATAATACGGGCACCGTCGCTTCCATCGGATATGATTGGGCCCTCCCTTCCTGGTTCCCTAATTTTAGGTCCTTGATAAATCGCCTCTTGAAACAGAAGAAATGTTCTCCTCTGGCACAACTGCATATTTTTTTATTTCCTGACTTATTGGAGCCATAACTAATTTTATTTTTCATAGACGTAGCGGTATGAGGGCTGGTTTGTTGCGGGACGAGCTGTAGTTATTATTGGTACCATTTTGGGGTACATGTGACTTTTTGATCACCTTTTATCCTATTTTTTGGGATGCCAGGTAAACCAAAAAACGCAATTCTGGCACAGCTTTTTTTGGTTTTTTTTTATACAGAGTTCACCACGCATTATAAACTACATGTTAACTTTATTCTGCGGGTCAGTACGATTCCGGCGATACCTCATTTATAGAACTTTTTTATGTTTTACAACTTTTTGCACAATAAAATTACTTTTGTAAAAAGAATGTATTTTTTTTCTGTCGCCAAGTTGTGAGAACCATAACGTTTTAATTTTTTTGTCGACGGAGTTGTATGAGGGCTTGTTTTTTGCGGGACGAGCTATAGTTTTTATAGGTACCATTTTTGGATACGTGCGACTTTTTGATCACTTTTCATTGTAATATTTGTAGGGCAAAGTGACTAAAAAACAGAAACTCTGGTAACGTTTTTTACGGGTTTTTTTTACGCTGTTCACCGCGTGCAATAAATAATATAATATTTTGATACCTCCGGTCGTTACGGTCGTGGCGATACCAAATACATATGGTTTATTATTATTTTTCAATAATAAAGGACTTGATAAGAGTAAAAGGGGGATTGTGTGTTATTTGATTACTTGAAACTTTTATTGTTTTCAAACTTTTATTTTTTGCACTTTTTTTTACACTTTTTTATACTTTTTTTACACTTTTTCTCAAGTCCCACTAGGGGACTTGAAGGTCCAACGGTCAGATTTTTTTTTTTCTAATACATTGCACTACCTATGTAGTGCAATGTATTAGATCTGTCAGTCATTCACTGACAGCAAGCCGTTTAGGCTTCGCCTCCCGGCGGGGCCTAAATCGGCTTCCGTAATGGCAGAGCAGGAGACCATTGTGTCTCCTGTTGCCATAACAGCAGTCGCCAGTCCCGATTGCCTGTCAGGGCTGGCGATCTGCTTGTAACCGCTACGATGCAGCAATCGCTTTCGATTGCTGCATCGAAGGGGTTAATGGCAGGGATCGGAGCTAACTCCGGTTCCTGCCGTTACAGGTGGATGTCAGCTGTACAGTACAGCTGACTTCCACCGCTGATGACGCCGGATCAGCTCCTGACCCGGCGCCATCTTGCCGGCAGCTACGGAAGCCGATCAGGCTCCGCCGCCGGGCGGATCTTGACCGGCTTCGGTGCTAGGCAGACCGGGAGGCCAGTATTAGGCCTCCGGTTGCCATTGCAGCCACCGGAACCCCGGCAATTTCATTACTGGGGTTCCGATGAGCTGCAAACACCTTAAGTGCAGCGATCGCGTTTGAGCGCTGCACTTAAGGGGTTAATGGCGGGGATCGAAGCTAATTTCGGTCCCCGCCGTTACAGTCGGATGTCAGCTGTAAGATACAGCTGAGATCCGGTGATGATGGGACCGGCTCAGCTTCTGAGCCGGTGCCAAACGTTTGACGTACATGTACGGCAAGATGCGGGAAGTCAGTACTTTCCATGACGTACATGTACGTCAAATGTCGGGAAGGGGTTAATACAGCTCTGCTGCATTAAATATATAGTTATAGTATGTAGGCTTCATGTTTCACAGTATGCCATATCCTTTAATACAGGGGTCTCAAGCACGCGGCCCGCGGGCCACATGCGGTCCCTGGGGCTGTCATCTGCGGCCCGCAGGACACAGAGCCGCTAGACTCTGGAATTCCCTGACATCGCTGTCCACATATGAACAGAGATGTCTGGGGCTTCCCCAGAGCCAGAGTCCCGTGCAGAGCGCTAGTATCGGCTCTGCTCCAGGACTCTGTGGAATTCCCTGACCTCGCTGTCCAAATATGGACAGTGTGTCAGGGTCTTCCCCAGAGCGGAGTCCCGAGCAGAGCGCTAGTACAGGCTCTGCTCCGGGACTCTGTGGAATTCCCTGACATCGCTGTCCATATATGGACAGTGTGTCAGGGTCTTCCCCAGAGCGGAGTCCCGAGCAGAGCGCTAGTATCGGCTCTGCTCCGGGACTCTGTGGAATTCCCTGACATCGGTGTCCATGTTTGGACACGCGATGTCTGGGGCTTCCACAGAGCCGGAGTCCAGTGCAGAGCTCTAGTACAGGCTCTGCTCCGGGACTCTGTGGAAATCCCTGACATCACTGTCCATATATGGACAGTGTGTCAGGGTCTTCCCCAGAGAGGAGTCCCGAGCAGAGCGCTAGTACAGGCTCTGCTCCGGGACTCTGTGGAATTCCCCAGAGCAGGAGTCCCAGTGATGTCAGGACCGCTGCTGAAGTCCCAGGAAGAGTCTACTAGTGCTCTGCCCGGGACTCCAGCTCTGGGGTTGCCCCTGACATCTCTGTCCATATATGGACAGTGATGTCAGGTGCAGAGCTGGAATCCCAGGCAGAGTGCTAGAAGCGGCTCTGCTCCGGGACTCCAGCTCTGGGCAAGCCCCTGACATCACTGTGGCAGCATCTGTGGAGGGCACTCTGGCAGCATCTACGGAGGGCACTGTGGCAGCATCTACGGAGGGCACTGTGGCAGCATCTACGGCGGGCACTGTGGCATCATCTACAGAGGGCACTGTGGCAGCATCTACAGAGGGCACTGCGGCAGCATCTACAGAGGGCACTGCGGCAGCATCTACAGAGGGCATTGCGGCAGCATCTACAGAGGGCACTGCGACTGCATCTACAGAAGACTCTGTGGCAGCATCTACAGAAGACTCTGCGGCAGCATCTACAGAAGACTCTGCGGCAGCATCTACAGAAGACTCTGTGGCAGCATCTACGGAGGGCACTGCGGCAGCATCCACAGAGGGCACTGCGGCAGCATCCACAGAGGGCACTGCGGCAGCATCCACAGAGGGCACTGCGGCAGCATCTACAGAGGGCACTGTGGCACTATCTAAAAAGGGGCTGCCCAATCTTGACATGTGTGTCTGCCAAACGCTGCCAACTGAGCCGCCGGACTGCATTTAGCGACACTTATACTGGAAAACTGGATTGTTGAAATAAGCACGTGGAGAAATATCTCAAATTTTAAACCTAGCGGTATTATTAGTAATGTAGTATTATTATTATTATTATTATTATTATTATTATTATTATAGTAATATAGTGTTATAGTAGTTCAAATAAGTAATTTATTAACAATAATTTTGTGTTGTATCAAATTTGAAAGTAATGCGGCCCGTCAACTTCCCATTTTTTCTATATGCGGCCCACTTACCCGGCCGAGTTTGAGACCCCTGCTTTAATATATGGAAAAGGCTGTCTTGACTTCTGGTATCACATATAAATTGATTGATAACCATTATGTATGAGCAGTAGACTTCATATTGAATGAATATGAATATCATATTGTTTCTTTTCAATTTCTCACTATATCTTAATCTCATCTATATTATAATTATCTATAATTGTTGGAGCTATTTTTTTTTTTATATATACAGAGCTCCAAAATCCCTTATATAAACATTGAGTTAAATTATACAAATTTTGGATGCCTGCAGCCACCACTCAGGGGAGCAGAGGCATTTACTGCATACAGTTTATATGTTAAACACAATAATAAAACAGTATGCAGTAATCTCCTAGCTCCCTCTAGTGGTGGCTTTAGGCAGACAGAATTTGCCATGTAACAGTTTACGAAGGGGATTTTGAGCCCTGTTTCTTAAAGAAAACAGCCCGCTTTAAAAAAATATACTAAGAAATGAATCCGCACAGATGTTATAACCAAAAATGACACAGCGTTCATTCACTTGAAGAGTACGGTCCAGATCCCATTCTTTCTCAACATGAATGCACTGAGTTCATGTCTTCACTTTTGATTTTAGACTCATTTTTTCTCCTTGTTTCTTAGTTTGCAGCTGCCTTTAACATGTATCACAACTGATCCCCATCAGCTGCCTACTCCTGTTGTTCTATGTGTCTGGTCTCTGACAAATCTCAGCAGCTTCTCTGTAATGCTCCTTGCATGCCTCCTGCATTACTCACATATTGATCACTTTCTCTGTCTCCTCCAGTGATTATAAAACTGTATTAATGTGAACCAGCTCATTAAACAGAAAAATTGCCACTTAAAGGAAGACTGTTTAATATGGAGTGACATTCTGGAGTTTAGTATATTCACTCATTATAGTGAATCGAGCTGACAGGAGATGAAGTAGTATGGCGCATTCCTAAAACGGCTCCCACAATCGGCGTTGGTAACAGCCAATAGACCCCCTTCGAGCTGACATTTATGGTGTATCCTAGCGATATTCCAGCAATGCCTGTCATGACTTCAGTTGCGTTTCTATAGGGGGTGCAGAGGTAGCAGCCATACCTGGGCCCTGGTGCCTGGGGGTGCCTAATGCCAGTCTGCCACATGAGAAGAAACCAGTTTTATAAAAAAAAATTGGGGGCACTGTGACATTTAGCATTGGAGCAGCTGTAAGTTATTTCTCTGCATGTGACAACCCCTTTAACATTTTGTGTGGGATTCCAGCATTGTGCAAAAATTGCAGACTATTGCAAATTTTAGGGGTCAATTTGACCCTCATCTGATCAGTATTCTGACATCGTTCTTTATGCTCAATGGTAAAACACTGGGTAAGACTGCTGAGGAAAAAGACTTGGGGATATTGGTGGAGAGTACATTTACCTTTAGCAACCAGTGCCAGGCAGCTGCTGCCAAGGCAAATAAAATCATGGGATGCATCATTAGAGGCGTAGATGCTCATGACAAGAACATTGTTTTGCCTCTATATCAATTACTAGTAAGACCACACATGGAATATTGTGTACAATTTTGGGCAGCTGTGTATAAGAAGGATATGGCTGAACTAGAACAGGTGCAAAGAAGGACGACCAAGGTAATTAAGGGAATGGGTGGATTGCAGTACCAAGGAAGGTTATCAAACTTTGGGCTATTCAGTTTATAAAAAAAGACGGCTTAGGGGCGATCTAATTACAATGAACAAATATATAACTGGACAGTACAGAAATCTTTCTAATGTTCTTTTTACACCTAGGCCATGACAAGGATAAGTGGGCATCCTCTGCGTCTGGAGGAAAGAAGGTTTCACCATCATCACAGACGGGGATTCTTTACTGTAAGGCCTCGTGCACACTTCCGTCACCGTTTTCACGGCCGTTTTTGACGGATCCGTGTGCCCGTTTCAGCGGCCGTGTGATTTCCGTGTGCACGAGCATGGTACTGTCCAGGGTGCTGAAAGAGCATGGTTGTTCAGCGCTAGTCACTGTACAGGGTGCTGAAAGAGTTAATGGGCTGCACTGATCGGCTTTAACTCTTTCAGCACCCTGGACAGTGACTAGCGCTGAAGAAAGACCATGCTCGGCGCTCGCAAAATACAATTTTAGGGTAGGTTCACACGATGAGAGGCATTTACGTGTGAAAAGACAGACTGTTTACAGCTGCCTCGTTTCACACGTAAATGCTCCTCCTCGTAATTTACGAGGCGTCTGAGACGCTCGTAAATCTTGAGCTGTGCTTCATTGAGTTCAATGAAGAACAGCTCAAATTACGTGGCAAAGAAGTGCCCTGCACTTCTTTGCCGAGGCAGTCCATTTACGCGTCGTCGTTTGACAGCTGTCAAACGACGACGCGTAAATGACAGGTCGTCTGCACAATACGTCGGCAAACCCATTCAAATGAATGGGCAGATGTTTGCCGACGTATTGTAGCCCTATTTTCAGACGTAAAACGAGGCATAATACGCCTCGTTTACGTCTGAAAATAGGTCGTGTGAACCCAGCCTTAATGAAATAAAAAATAAAAAAATAAGTTCATACTTACTTTCCTCCTGTCCGGCCTCCTGGGATGACGTTTCATCCCATGTCACCGCTGCAGCCAATCACAGGCTGTAGTGGCGGTCACGCAAGTCTGGATGACGTCAGAAGGCCGGCCTCCAGGGATGACGCTTCATCCCACGTGACCGCTTCTGCAGCCATTCACAGACTGCAGCGGCCTCTGCAGCCAATCACAGGCTGCTGCGTCATACAGGAAGCTTGGACTGGAGGAAGAAGAGGGACTCGGCACCAAGACAACGACCGGGGGACGTATGAACTGCTTTTTATTTTATTTTTAATCAGCAGCCTCTTCTCTCTATCAGTGATTGAAAGAGACAAGTGGCTGCCGATTAGTGTAATATTTCTGTAATGTACTTCTGCTCGCCCGGCCGTTGCTAGGCAACGGCTCCGTCACACACGGACGGCACACGGATGCCTTCCGTGTGCCTTCAGTTTTTTTGAAGGCCCCATTGACTTGCATGGGTCTCACGGTCACGGAATCTCGGACCAAAGTAGGACATGCTCTACTTTTGTCGGAACGGAGCAACGGGACCGTCAAAAAAACTGAAGTGTGCATGGCCCCATTGAAAGGAATGGGTCAGGGTGCTAACCGTCAGAAAAACGGCTAGCACCCTGAAGAAAAAGACTGAAGTGGGCAACTATGGATCTATGGGAAACTATGGGACTCTGCCACAGGATGTTTTGATGGTTGATTCTTTGAACAAGTTCAAGAAGGGCCTTTATGTCTTTCTTGGAAAATATAATATTACAGGTTATGAGTACTAGATTCTGGAGATGGGATGTTGATCCAGGGATTTATTCTGATTGCCAAAATTGGAGTCAGGGAGGAATTTTTCCCCTAATGAGGCAATTGGCATCAACCTCATGGGGGTTTTGCCTTCCTCTGGATCAACACGGTAGGATTATAGGTTGGTCTTGATCGACCAGTGTATTTTTTCAACCTTATCAACTATGCAACTATGTAACTATGAGGGGCACCTCGGAGAAGTGAGTATACGGCGGCGGCGGGGAGCTGTGGCCGTTACAAATTCAGTGTTGGGAAGAACCTTAATCATCCACTAGAAGCCAAAAATTTTAAGCTTTATAACAGAAAAAACTGAGCTCCAACCCTATGAAGTTATGTTATGGAATTAATCAGCACAGAATTTGAACTCTTAATAAGAATTGAAACAAACCTTAAGCTGACCATACATGTTGGATGTTGGCTAAACAGCTATCTTAACTAACTCTATAAAAATATACATGAGACTTGGCTCAGCCTGCATGTTATTTCCATAGGAGGTTAGATGAGCGGTTGCCAGTCAACTCTGATGCCACTTATCTCCTTGGAAAACAAAGAATTAGACAAGATAAACTCCAAACCATGTTTTGACTGACTGGAGATGTCAGCGGGCGGTCGGGCTCTCCCCCTATACATCAGATTGTTGGTGGATCCTGTCAAATTGGTAGAATCTGTCAATAAATATGTAACGGTTGTGGCCAGCTTTAGAGGGGTTGTCACTTTTTGTAGCCCCCTGGTCTGTCCCTGAAGAAGTATTGAGCCTGTGGTAAAGGTTAAGGCTTTTCTCTTGGGTAGAATTGCTCTTCAGTGACTTTTGATTTTTCCTTTATTACAATAATTGTGACAGCTCGATTTATCATTGGCAAATGCAAATCTGGAAACAGAACTTTTTCAAGCTGTTGCTGGTATTGTATTTCATTATTTCTAAGCTTCGGGCTGTTCTAAAATATATCAAAGTAATTAGGTCAGCCAGGGAAAGCAAACAATCTGCCAAATCAATACTCCGCCATATGGTAAAGTTAGTGCTGACCCATCATCATGGTCCGAAGGCAATGACTGGTATTAGAGCTAATGGTTTATTACTTGACTACCTGTTTTACCATTACTATGATGTGAACAGGGTCGGCTGTAAGTTGAATAGTGCCCTCTACAGCTCCTTGTATTGCCCCCCATCTCCTTTATGGTCTACCATATAGTGCCCAAATAATACAATAATACAGTTTGCAAAAAGAGAAAACATTGTGGGATCAGGTTGCAAGCTATGAGGCCAGTGGTGCCCCCTTCTTCAATGGCATCTGATGCTCCTTGTGTGACCTCATAGGTTGCACACCCTTAATGCGTTATTCCCATCTCGTACATTTATGGCAAAACCACAGAATATGCCATGTCCCATAGATTCAGGTCCAACCCCTGGGACCAGCACCTATATCTAGAGGGGCCCCCTGTCAATGTCCTACCTTGTCACTGTATCACTGGTCTCTGACCACTGATTTACAAGGTAGCCAGGTTTTCCAGAAACAGCTGAGGGGGTTTTGCTACGCTGTTCCAAAAAAAGTGGGTTGGAGTTACAGAAACAGCATAGCATAGTGAACTTTGCTGTTTCTGTAACTCCGAGTTCCGGAAACAGCGTAGCTCGCTGTGCTATGCTATTTCCTTAACATTCACTTACTTCGATGAGAGTTCCGGAAACAGCGGTAGAGAGTAGGACGTGGGTTAGGGGACCCTGTTCCAGGGATAGTTGCAAGTCCCAGAGGTGGGATCCACATCTATCGAACTTTATGGCATGTCCTATGGATATGCCATCAATGTCCAAAATGGGAATATCCCTGGCAGGCTATGGATGTGAATGTCATTTTTACAGAGTAATGTCGAGGGACAATCCTTGCTTGGAGTATAAGATAATAGTAGACTGATCTCCATCTCCCCCTGATTTACATCAAAGGCTTCTCCAGAAATGCACTTAGCCCATCAATTCAATGTTTTTTTGACAAGGGTATATTTGAATAGATTTGCATCTCGCTGCCTTGTTGTGCTGTCAGTGATATTGTTGATCCTATTTCGTGCTGTATTTATCTCCGTGTAATGGAATATTTTCTGCATAAATTGTTCGGTTCTCACTCAAGTTCACTTAAAAATAAGTTTTAATAAATAGCTGGTAAACCTGGGAATACATTCGTAATACACAGTTACTAGCTACTGCGCTATACATAAGGATTACCAGTAATCTATTAAGTTAACCTTTTTTTTATTGTTCCAATGAATCTAAAATGGAAAATGAAGCAACTTTGCAAATAGTCTTAAATAAAAATCTCATATCTCTTATTTTGTGTCTACAGCTCCTGTGTAGACCTATATGTCTCCATGGTAACAGACTACAAACAAACTGTGTAGTCTGATACTGCAGTTATACTCCCTTTTTTCTGCCCCCTATTTCTTGCTAACCTATTAAATGTAAGTTGGTAATAACTACAGCAAAGATGGAGGGGAATGTGACTGCAGAATCAGACGACACAATGGTTGTTTGTACTACGAAGACACATAGGTCGGCATAAGGTCTGTAGACACAAAATGATAAGAGGGTTTTAATCAAGACTATTTTCACTAGTTGCCTAATTTTCCATTTTAGTTGCATTGCAACAATTAAAAACATTGGTAGTGAAGGTGAACATACCCTTGAGGTAAAGAAATATTATATTAATTAAAGGGGTTTTTCAACCTCTAAAATTAATGTCCATTTTGCTTATATTGTCTAAAAACAGCAAACTGTAATATACACATAATATACATACCCTTTAAATTCTGCCTTTGTGCCTCTGTCATGGTTTCTGGTTGTATCTTGTTCACTGTGGCAGCGTAATAACATTTTATATACACTACCGTTCAAAAGTTTGGGGTCACCCAGACAATTTTGTGTTTTCCATGAAAACTCACACTTATATTTATCAAATGAGTTGCAAAATGACTAGAAAATATAGTCAAGACATCGACAAGGTTAGAAATAATGATTTTTATTTCAAATAATAATTTTCTCCTTCAAACTTTGCTTTCGTCTTGGAATGCTCCATTTGCAGCAATTACAGCATTGCAGACCTTTGGCATTCTAGCTGTTAATTTGCTGAGGTAATCGGGAGAAATTTCACCCCATGCTTCCAGAAGCCCCTCCCACAAGTTGGATTGGCTTGATGGGCACTTCTTGCGTACCATACGGTCAAGCTGCTCCCACAACAGCTCTATGGGGTTGAGATCTGGTGACTGCGCTGGCCACTCCATTACAGATAGAATACCAGCTGCCTGCTTCTTCCCTAAATAGTTCTTGCATAATTTGGAGGTGTGCTTTGGGTCATTGTCCTGTTGTAGGATGAAATTGGCTCCAATCAAGCGCTGTCCACATGGTATGGCATCGCATTGCAAAATGGAGTGATAGCCTTCCTTATTCAAAATCCCTTTTACCTTGTACAAATCTCCCACTTTACCAGCACCAAAGCAACCCCAGACCATCACATTACCTCCACCATGCTTGACAGATGGCGTCAGGCACTCTTCCAGCATCTTTTCAGTTGTTCTGCGTCTCACAAATGTTCTTCTGTGTGATCCAAACACCTCAAACTTCGATTCGTCTGTCCATAACACTTTTTTCCAATCTTCCTCTGTCCAATGTCTGTGTGCTTTTGCCCATATTAATCTTTTCCTTTTATTAGCCAGTCTCAGATATGGCTTTTTCTTTGCCACTCTGCCCTGAAGGCCAGCATCCCGGAGTCGCCTCTTCACTGTAGACGTTGACACTGGCGTTTTGCGGGTACTATTTAATGAAGCTGCCAGTTGAGGACCTGTGAGGCGTCTATTTCTCAAACCAGAGACTCTAATGTACTTGTCTTGTTGCTCAGTTGTGCAGCGGGGCCTCCCACTTCTCTTTCTACTCTGGTTAGAGCCTGTGTGTGCTGTCCTCTGAAGGGAGTAGTACACACCGTTGTAGGAAATCTTCAGTTTCTTGGCAATTTCTCGCATGGAATAGCCTTAATTTCTAAGAACAAGAATAGACTGTCGAGTTTCACATGAAAGCTCTCTTTTTCTAGCCATTTTGAGAGTTTAATCGAACCCACAAATGTAATGCTCCGGATTCTCAACTAGCTCAAAGGAAGGTCAGTTTTATAGCTCCTCTAAACAGCAAAACAGTTTACAGCGGTGCTAACATAATTGCACAAGGGTTTTCAAGTGTTTTCTAATCATCCATTAGCCTTCTAACACAGTTGGCAAACACAATGTACCATTAGAACACTGGAGTGATGGTTGCTGAAAATGGGCCTCTATACACCTATGTAGATATTGCATTAAAAACCAGACGTTTGCAGCTAGAATAGTAATTTAGCACTTTAACAATGTATAGAGTGTATTTCTGATTAATTTAATGTTATCTTCATTGAAAAAAACTGTGCTTTTCTTTCAAAAATAAGGAAATTTCTAAGTGACCCTAAACTTTTGAACGGTAGTGTATGTGTCAGTATGAATGGCATGTCTTTTTCCTTTTTTTTTCCTTTTTATTCGACATACAAAATTATACAAGCATATAAAAAAAAATACAATATGTGTACATATACAGTATGAATTTCCCACAGAAGTCGAGGATGGAAGAAAACCCTACACAATATATACACAAATAAACTAGAGCATAGCCGGGAAAAATCAGTTTCATTAAGCGTAATCTCATACATATACATTTTCTTAACCACTCTGGACTAGATAAAATTCTAGAAAAAAAACCCAGTTCCTGCAGATTAAAAGTCTAGCAAGAAAGAAGAGTCTTTTTACCAATGTGGTATGTTTCACAGAAGGAGAGTCATGTGCGCCTTATTACCGATGCGGACATCGATTGGCCATGTTCATCCGTATCCATGAATTTAAACATTAAGTATATAACATTTTTTTCAATATGAGGATCAATGGCCATTATTCTTAGGGGTCGAAAAACTCAATTAGTAGATTAAATTTACAAAGTAATTGTATTATCTTCCTAAGTGATTCCTATAATTAGTTCACATTATAGATTTACCTTTGGTGAACCTAAAGGAATATATTACTGAATTTCTTAAAGGCATATCCCCATCTTATAAAGCGATGGCATATCCTTTGGATATACCATCACTTTATGATTAGTGGGGGTCTGACCTCTGGAAAATTCAGTCGGGGTCTGACCTCACATTTAGTGCTGCTGCGCCCCTTTCTCAGTTCTCCCTGCCCCCTTGCTTTGCAGGGAACTACTGCCAGCCCCATTCACTTAAATGGGGCCGTGCTGCAGTTCCCTGCATAGCGAGAGGCTGGGACTGTGGGACGCCACTGTGTATGGGAAACAGTAAATAAGCGCTGCAGTCCCTCCATTTTAATAATCAGTGGGGGACCTAGAGATCCAACCCCACCAATCGTAAAGTCATGGTATTTCCTAGGCATATTCCATCACTTTATTCGATCGGAATACCCCTTTGATGGGGTATTCTGAAGAAAAAAAAACAACTTTTTATTTTATATCCATAGAAAATGCCATACATTTCTGATCAGTGCGGATATGACCACTGAGATCCCAACCAATCACAAGACTGAGGGGCCTCAAATCCCCTGTTAGTCATTAGAATCTGTTGGTTGGAGGGAGGAGTAGTCAGGATAGCCTGATAGGTGTATACACGGCACCCCTACAGTAAAGTCTATGGGATATACAGAAACAGCCATATATGTGGACCCCAAAAAATCAGTCATTTATTGCATATTCTATGGATTTGCAGATAACCTGTAAAACCTATGTAAGTATTATGTAAATGTTCAGGAAAATCTGATAAACCAGCACCTTACTGGTAGTGCCAGATTAAGAGACTTTTACTATGAAACTTATTTCAGCTGTATGTAAATGTGAATATTCGGTATAATAAGTTCTTTTAATACTCAAGCTCGGATGAAGATGATTATTTTGCGGGCTTTTTGGGGTCCTTGCGTTTCAGAATTTCTTCTGTGAATATGTACTGTTTGCTTCAAGCCCATAAAATGCTTCCATATTTGTATTCCCTCATAGTCCCTCTGGACTCTGCTATGCTCAGTAGTCTATATTGGGGGCAAAGTTTATTTCTAATTGTTTTGCCACTAAAACCTTGTTTTTCGCTGCGGCAGAGAAGACCATTTGAATATTTTCAACCTTAAAGCATCAAATACTTAACGTTGTGAAATCACAGTTTAATTGGGAATTATTAGTGTCATGAGGTGAGATGAGCCGTGGGAGGATTGGAGATACAGCCTCTGGTGCTGGCAGATTTTGTCTTTTTCAGGCATTTATAATGATCATAGGGACAACTTTTTGTTAAAATAAATAATAGGGTTGCAGGAACAATACAATGGATACAAACTGGAGAACCCTGCGGTGACCCAGAAGAAAACAAGAAGAACACAAAATACTTATTTAGATATTATTATGTTCAGATTCTAAGGTGGAGGTTTAACTCCTAGGCCTAAATGCAAAACCTTTAACTGGACAAACACTTACCATGTGCCATTTATAATACTTGTGTCTTCCTATGTGGCAAAGGGGCTGTTGGGCCCCCTCAGGCCCCAGGGCCCGGGTACAACTGCTACCTCTGCACTCTTTATAGCTTCATCCCTGGTCCTAAGCACGAAATCAACACTGATATATACCATGATGTATACTGATATACCATCACCCTTTGAATGTGCAGTATATTAGGGTTTCTTATATGCCTTTTGTATATAGGGTTGGAACAGGACCAGAGAGTTCATTATTAATTTGGGTTACAGATGTAGCAAGCCATAACTTGACAAACGGCGCGTCACTCTATTAATGTAGGACGCCACGCTTAAACTTAGTAATAGATTAGCTCATTACGTATATAGCATAGGGTGCCGTTTGTCAAGTTGGTGCTTGCTACATCTGTAATGAGGAGGTCTATAGGTACGGTACTACTATACAATTCTGCTGACTTGCTCAGACCATGCTATTAAATCACAGGATAAGACAATCTAAGAGTTAGGGCTCATTCAGACGAGCGTATATGTAGTCCATGTGACGGCTGTTAACGGCCATCACACGGACTCATGTACTTCAATGGGGCCGTTCACATGACCGTTGTTTCAACGGAGCGTGTGAAGGGTCCGTGAAAAAATAGGACATGTCCTATTATACTGCGTGTCACGCATCCTTCCGTAGAAAACTCTATGGGGATCCGTGACAACGCGTCCTGCACGGGTGCACCTCAGACATAAAAAACTGCAATTTTTCCATCCGAGCTTAGTCTGAGGTTAGCTACGCTCGTCTGAATGTAACCTAAGGCTGGGTTCACACGACCATGTTACGTCCGTAACGTACGGAACGTATTTCGGCCGGAAGACCCGGACCGAACACAGTGCAGGGAGCCGGACTCCTAGCATCATAGTGATGTACGACGCTAGGAGTCCCTGCCTCTGTGTGGAACTACTGTCCCGTACTGTAATCATGATTACAGTACGGGACAGTTGTCCTGCAGCGAGGCAGCAACTCCTAGCATCGTACATCACTATGATGCTAGGAGCCCGGCTCCCTGCACTGTGTTCGGTCCGGGTCTTCCGGCCGACATACGTTACGTACCTTACGGACGTAACATGGTCGTGTGAACCCAGCCTCAAGCCGAGGATAAGTAGTTGAGGTCATGAAAGCATGTCAAGTGTCCATCCAACCGAGTAGAATGCCTTAATATCAATCATGAGACTAACCTCAAACCCAAAGGAATCCATACCGTAAAGCATTGTTTCTCAACCAGGGCTTCCCGGAAACCTAGGGTTTCGAAACCTAATCAGGGGTTTCCTGGAATTAAGCAGCAGCAAGTGATGTCCCTTTGACAGTAGAGATGGAAAGATGATTTCAGACTGCTTAAAGATGCTTGGCTTGAGTCCAGTCAAACAGTTGACTACTTTTGACCAGAATCTAACATTTTAGAATGCTTTAACCACTAACACGCAAAGTTTCTTTGACGTGAGAATGGGAGTAGGGGTTCCCTGGGAGGTGAACTATTTTTCACATGTTCTCCCGTGGTTATAACGTTGGGAACCACTGCCATAGAGGATGCCTCTGTAGACAATGGTGCCCATGGAAAGGGGGATTCTTCTCGGTTCAGTCACATCTTCCTTCCTCATGGGCAATGTGAGCAAACCAGGGTCCTTCTGTTCGACAGGCATCACAAGTTTGAAGAGCTTCTTGGATCTTCTACAAGGAATGTTTAAAGGTAGAGGGGATACAAGTACTCGGTCCTCCAGGGATGCTTGCAAGAGCAAGGACATAGAGGGAAATTCCATTTTAGAGGATTTATTTGGTTTCAGCAAATTAATTTTATTTTTTGTATAATGAAAAGTTATACAATGTTCCAATATAATTTCTGTATTAATTCCTCACGGTTTTCAAGATCAGTAGGAACATTCATTGTTTACTACCAGTGGATAAAATTGTGTCCATGGTCATGTGATGGACACACATGTGCTCGACTTGTTAGTTAGAGTATGTGTATGAGAGCTGTGTCTTCTAACGATCCCAGCATCTGTGTGTCCATCACATGACTCTGTAATGAGCCACGCACCTGTGTCTCCATCACATGACCATGGACAGAATTGTATCCACTGTAAGTAAACAAAGAATGTTCCTACTGATTAACATCAAGCAGAGATCTTGCAAACTGTGAGGAATGAATACAGAAAATATATTGGAAAATTTTACAACTTTTAATAATACAAAAATAACATTAATTTGCTGAAACCAGACAATTCCTTTAATTCTTCTTTTAGGATAGGACCCAATCTGCTCTATGTATTGTTCAATACACAAGTTATTTTACATAGAGAGCTGGATGTACCTATAAGCACAGTAGGCCTGAAAATATTTACGAAAATATATGTGAAAAATATGTTATATTTTCGTTAGGCACTGACAGCATGAGAGGAGGACACTCATGGAGGGACAATGGGGAGCCTGCAGAGGGCGGTAGATGTGAGAAGTGCACTATAGTGTTCTATGGTCTACTTGATAGGCAGAGTTTATGGCGCTAGACAATTTGACAAAATTGCTGAACTCTGATTCCCTAGAGCTGTCATCTAAAGGGTAAAAACTGTACATGATGGTACACCAAGACATGGGAATAATACACAGCAAAGTAAAATGCATACTCTATTGTGAGGAATACAATGCTGGTATAGGTCTATAGCTGTGTTTTCCACATTGTATCAAGATAAATGTAATTCATGCTCCGAACTGTCCTTGAGTTACAGGAGCTATTGACATTGCCATTAATGATAGTATTGCTGTAGCAAAGAACTCACAAATTGTGTTTCTTGTCTGAAGATCTCGTTTTGTGATTGAAAGTCTCGTGACCAGCTGCTCAACCTCAGACATCCCCTCCCAGCTATTCTCCGGCTGTATAACACATTGTACAGTTTAAGAGAGATCAGACAACAGATTGGATTCCAACTTCTGGAATATTAGAAAATCAGTGGAGCATGCTCTGGCTATGCTGCTAGGTAGAAGTGTGAGCCGTCTGTTTTTGGGTTGGATGACTTTCTCTTTGTTCAAGAAATTGAAAAAGTTTTGTACACAGTAGTCAAAGTTTACTTAGCAGTCAATATCCAGTGTTTCATGATTCATCCATAGTGGACAGCTTATCTACTAAAAATCTCAGTCCGTAACTTAGATGGACCACATTATCCTGTCCTTCACTGACTTTTACACTGGCAAATTATCGGGCGAACGAGCGTTGACAGAACACTTGTTCCCGATAATTGCCCTGTGTAAACAAGGCAACGATCAGCCGATGTTCATTCATTCATCGGCTGATTGTATCACCTTAAATGCCCCAGATATTATCTTTGTCGGCAGCACATCTCCCTGTGTAAACACGGAGACGCGCTGTCGACATGATAGAAATGTATGGGGACAAGCGATCGGAGTAACGAGTGCTCGTCCCCATACCAGCTCCTTGTGAAAGGAGCAAACGAGTGCCGATCAACAAGCTGACTCGTTGATCGGCGCTCGATGTACCGGCCAAAATGGGCCGATGTAAAAGGACCTTAACTCTAACAAGATGTCAAGGGTGGCTGAAACAGTCTATCCATGGGTAAGATTTTTGCCCCAGGAAAGACCTTTAAGGGCAGATTCAGACGAACGTTGCGTGCGTGTGTCATCCGTGTATGATGCGCGGCTGCGTGATTTTCGCGCAGCCGCCATCATAGAGATGAGGCTAGTCGACGCCCGTCACTGTCCAAGGTGCTGAAAGAGCTAACTGATCGGCAGTAACTCTTTCAGCACCCTCGACAGTGAATGCCGATCACAATATACAGCAACCTGTTAAAAAAAAAGAAAAAGTTCGTACTTACCGAGAACTTCCCTCCCGGCCGTTGCCTTGGTGACGCGTCCTTGGTGACGCGCCTCTCTTGACATCGGGCCCCACCTCCCTGGATGACGCGGCAGTCCATGTGACCGCTGCAGCCTGTGCTTGGCCTGTGATTGGCTGGAGCTGTCACTTGGACTGAATTGTTATCCCGGGAGGTCAGACTGGAGGAAGAAGCCGGGAGTTATGGGTAAGTCAGAACTTCGTTTTTTTACAGGTTCATGTATATTGGGATCGGAAGTCACTGTCCGTGGTGCTGAAACAGTTTAAGGCCTCATTTACACGAGCGTGTGCGTTTTGCGCACGCAAAAAAACGCTGCGTTTTGCGTGCGCAAAAGGCAATTGACAGCTCCGTGTGTCATCCGTGTATGATGCGCGGCTGCGTGATTTTCGCGCAGCCGCCATCATAGAGATGAGGTAGTCGACGGCCGTCACTGTCCAAGGTGCTGAAAGAGCTAACTGATCGGCAGTAACTCTTTCAGCACCCTCGACAGTGAATGCCGATCACAATCTACACCAACCTGTGAATAAAAAAAGACGTTCACACTTACCATGAACTGCCTGCTTCCTCCAGTCCGGTCTCCCGGCCGTTGCCTTGGTGACGCGTCCCTCTCTTGTCATCCGGCCCCACCTCCCAGGATGACGCGGCAGGCCATGAGACCGCTGCAGCCTGTGATTGGCTGCAGCCTGTGCTTGGCCTGTGATTGGCTGCAGCTGTCACTTGGCCTGAATTGTCATCCCGGGAGGTCGGACTGGAGGAAGAAGCCGGGAGTTATCGGTAAGTCAGAACTTCTTTTTTTTTTTACACGTATATGTATATTGTGATCGAAAGTCACTGTCCATGGTGCTGAAACAGTTTAAGTCTTTCAGCACCGTGGGCAGTGACTGTCTCCTGACGTCGCGTACCCGAACATTTTTTGCCGGGTTCGGTTAAAACGAGTTCGGCCGAACCCGGTGAAGTTCGGTGCGCTCATCTCTAATTTGACACTCCGTTTGGATGTTTGTAACCAGAAAAGCACGTGGTGCTTTTCTGTTTACATTCATCCTTTTGACAGCTCTTGCGTGATTTTCGCGCATGCAACGCAGGACCGTCAGTGTGGCATGCGTTGTTTTCACGCACCCATTGAAGTCAATGGGTGCGTGTTGCGTGAAAAACGCAAGAATATAGAACATGTCGTGAGTTTTACGCAACGCACTCACGCTGCGCAAAATTCACGCATCGTCTAAACAGCCCCATAGACTATTATAGGTGCGTACGACACGCGTGAAAAGCACGCGCGTCGCACGCGCGTATAATACGCTCGTGTAAATGAGGCCTAACTCTTTCAGCACCCTGGACAGTGACTATCTCCTGACGTCGCGTACCGGAAATTTTTTGGCCGGTTTCGGCCAAAACGAGTTCGGCCGAACACGGTGAAGTTCGGTTCGGTTGTCCGGGTTCGCTCATCTAAAAAGACACTCCGTTTGGATGTTTGGAAACAGAAAAGCACGTGGTGCTTTTCTGTTTACATTCATCCTTTTGACAGCTGGTGCGCTGTTTCAGTCGGTTTTCACGCACCCATTGACTTCAATGGGTGCGTGATGCGCGAAATACGTAGAGATATTGAACATGTCGCGTTTTTTGCGCAGCTGACAAACGCTGCGCAAAAAGCACGGACTTTCTGTACTGCCCCATAGACTTGTATTGGTCTGTGCGTGGCGCGTGAAAACCACGCGGCCCGCACGGACCGAATACACGTTCGCGTGAATCCCCCCTTAGACCAATACATTGGTCTAAACTGTATTAAAAGGGTTTTCCATTTATCATGTATCCACAGCATAGGTAACAAATGTATGATTATTGGGTCCCCATCTCTGGGACTCCCACCGATCACTAGAATGGGGGACCCGAGTCCCCCATACCACTTGACTACAGCGATGAGGCTTTTGAATGGAAAAGCGGTCTAGCATGCTTAATCATACATTTATCAGATATCCTCTGGAGATAAATGTAATTTGTAGGTAGACACTTTTAGAGTGAATCTCCAGGCATTGCTATCTTCAAATTAAAACGTCTCTCAGGATACTGTTGCTGTGTTGCGAAATCTTACGTCTTATCTGATTTTTCTAGCATTTTATTCCCATGCTACCCTAAACTATACACCATATTAAATTCTGTGTAGGGAGTAGAGTGTAAGGACAGAACAGGGACTATTCATTTCTATGAAGCCTGGGTGACTCTGTGACTAAGTGATGGCTACAGAGCTACCAATATGGCTACTATAACATGACTAAATCCTGGACCTAGCTACAAGAGGAAGAGTATAACTAGCTAACATACTGTAGCTGATATAGGAGGAAAAAAAGCAGCATTTAACAATAGAACAAGGGCATCTCTATACAGCGCACTATTAAAGCACTTTCTTAGGTATAAAGCTAGCTAGCTACAGCACAGAGTGCATACATTTTGTAATGCCCTCTTCATATGATCCCTGGGCTAAGATTTTGAGAATTACACTATGTGGACATCAATTTGTTTGGTTACATGCTTATGTATGCAGTGATTTTATAGATCAGCCGTACATTGAAGTTTATATATATAATTTAGCCAAATTCACAAATTTACCAATACTGTCTACATTTTAGACAGAATAAACTGTTACAGGCAGTCAGACAAAGTGGTGCATGCTGTATAATAAATTTGGTGCATCTTGTTAGACATGTTAGACACTTTTCACATTTTTGGTGCACTGTGTCGTATTTTAAGCCATGCCCCTTTTTGCTAGACCAGGGGTAGGCAACCTTTTTTTGTATGGTGTGCTGATAAAAAAATAAATAAAAAAAAATCAATGATGAAGTACTCATCATTTTACATGCAAACATAAAAGTCATATAAGACAAACTGTTACCAGGTATGTGACATAAACCAATAATCAGTTCATTAAATTTACATTTCAGTGGGAACCTTGTCCCTGACTTTCTTTGCAAAGATAATCCAGCTGTGATGAATACGAGGCTACTGAACACCAGTTGGAGGAGGGGTGTACATAGGAGAGACCGCGGCTACCGAACACCAGCTAGGGGGAACTGCACGTAGAAGAGACCTCGGCTACTAAATACCAGCTTGGAGGAAAAACAGCAACTACTGAATACCAGCTTGGAAGGGGGGACATAGGAGAGATTGCAGCCCCTGAACACCAGCTTGGAAAGGGGGACATAGGAGAGATTGCAGCCCCTGAACACCAGCTTGGGGGGTGCACATAGGAGAGACCACAGCTACTGAACACCAGCTTGGGGCGCACATAGGAGAGAGAGAGAGTTACCAACTTTTGCGAACTTTTCTCTTACTGAATTTCATCCTTTTGGCGCTGATCACCAGGAGAGAGCACCTCTTCATTATGCGCTTTGCGATGCTGAACACCGGGAGAGAGCAGTATTAGCCATTATGTGCTTGCCATTGTGTGCTTGCCACAACACAATAAAGCACTGCTCTCTCTCCCTGTGTTCAGCGCCGACAAACACACAACGTCCCTGAACACCAGAAGAAGGAAGTGTGCCAGCAAACCATGCCCCACCTGCTGGCTGTGGCAGAACCCTTTACTAGACCATCTCCCGTTCCCACTAAGCCATGCCCCCTTGTTAAGCTTGTCGAAAAAAGAGTCTAAAACAGTTAATAAATGTGGTGCACGGCATGTACGCCAGATTTCTGGCGCATTTTGAATAGTAAATCTGCCCCATATACTCTATCATTCATAGTTTAACAGTAAAGTTTATTTTTTTTGCAAAAGATTTACTTTCAATTATTATAAACATTTTAAAGGTCTTGGAAAGGTCCTTCTGAGAGGTGACCTTTGAAGGCCAGAAAATGTATAAAACCTAATGTAGTGTATAATGTCATCTTTTAAAGTTGAACTAGAGATTATTTTAGCATAATGTCATTTTGACTGGCCTGACTCATAATTGTATGAAAAGGGATATATATAAATCTTAAAGGAACACTCCACGAAAAATGTATACACTGTCTTAGATATGACTAAGAGATTAAAGAACACCAAAGAGAGAAGTCAAGAAGAAAAGTCTACCTGCACCTAGCTTTCCGTCGGAACGGATCCCTGACTCTGGTTTCCGTTTCCACCACCATTGATTTTTACGGAATCAATAGCGTAGTAGAACCCCTGCAAAACGGAGACAAACGGAAACTATTCTCACCGTATCCGTCACCATTAAATTAAATGGTGATGGAAATGGAAACCTCTGGTTTCCATTTGTGTTAGTCAGGGCTCCGTTCTGGCGAAAAATTTGGACGGAACGTCGGAACGGAGCTCTGACGCAGATGTGAACGCAGCCTTAGGATAGGTGATACATATCTGGTGGATAACTTCCTGATCTTGATCACTGCTGGGACCCCACCGATCGTGAGAACTGGGGTCGCAAACCCCTGTTCTACCTCACTGCTTGACCACAATGAGGAGGACATGGAATGGAGCGGCGGTCGAGCATGCCCACTGTCGCTCCATTCAAAGTCTATGAGAGTAACAGGAACAGCCGAGTGCATCGCTTGGCTGTTTCCGTCATTCTCATAGACAATTAATGGAGTAGCGGGCGCATGCTCGACCACCGCTCCATTCAAGTCCTCCCCACTGTGGAGAGATTTAGTGAGGAGGATCTGGGGGTTCGAAACCCTAGTTCTCACAATCAGTGGGCGTCCAAGCAGGGGGCCCCCAGCAATCAGAAAATTATCACCTATCATGTGTATAGGTGATCATTTATGATTCTGAGAAAACCACTAAAAGGTTCTAAAATTCTTCTCTCTTTTGGATATTTCACGTAGAGCAGCAGTTTGTGCTCCAGTGCTGCTCTTCCTCCAATAATTTTGTATGGCACCACGCAGGATTCTTATGGATCCGCATTATGGATTCAGTAGGCATTGTATTAACAAAATATCTCTGTAATACAGCATGTATTTTTTTTAGTAAAGGAAAAACCTCTGTGTGTCCCTGTATAAAATTGGATACACATAGAGGTACAGAATCGGTGCATAGCAGGCTACGAGTGCCATATTATGGAACGGTACAACATCAAGAAGCACTTTGCATTCTTGATGACTGCATTTTATATGGATGTCCAGATAGTAAATAAAACGCATTTGCTAAAACTTATTACATATATTATGAAGCATGGTTGACGTGCAGGGAATTTATATTGTAGCTCTTCTTCTAATGAAGATTTGTTTAACAAATAAAAGTCAAGTCTATGAGGGATCCATGAAAACGGTCCGGCACGGGTGCGAATGAGGCTTAAAAAACTTCAGTTTTTCACATCCTATTTCACATATACACTGATACATGTGATACATCAATAATATATTAGGGCAGATTTACTAATGTGTCTGTGACTAGAATGTGTTAAAAAAAAAGTTCCCAATTGTAACGGGGCTTAGAAAAAGGGGCGTGTCTTAAATACACGAATTGTGCCAAAATGTGCCAAAGATCTAGCACACAATTCTCCAAATAAGGCCAAATCAAAGGTGGTATACGGAGGAGAAAAGTGTCTATCAAGTCTAGGTAGATGCATCAAATTGATCATACAACATGGATTACTGTGATAAATTTGACGCATCGTCTGACAGCCTGGTCTGGGTTAACACGTTCTAAAACTTACACAGCTTAGTAAATCTGCCCCATTATTTCTTGAAATATATAATGTAAAGTAG
Organism: Rhinoderma darwinii; assembly: GCF_050947455.1. Lineage (NCBI taxonomy): Eukaryota > Metazoa > Chordata > Amphibia > Anura > Rhinodermatidae > Rhinoderma > Rhinoderma darwinii. Next base: position 130,198,419 of record NC_134692.1, read on the forward strand.
GAACCCTCCCCTTTATTGCACTAAAATACAGCAAACCCCCATCACCATAATTCCACCATAGAACATCAAATCCTAATTCACTGCGCCTGCAATAAAAACCTCTAATAAATGAACGAATCGACTCATCATTAGTTTTTAGCTCTTTGCGTTATTGACGACTGCATTTTATATTGTTGTCCAGACGGTCAATAAAACGCATTTTTTGAAATTTATTACATATATTATTATAAAGGAATGGCGTGTTTGAATGATTTAATGACGTGCAGGGAATCTATATTATAGCTCTTCTTCTAATGAAGTTTTGTTTAACAAATGAAAACTGCACACTGTTAGAGCATCGGTTGTGCTCCAGAGCTGACTTTCCTACTATTACTTGGGAACGAGAAGTTACCACCATAGTCAGCCATTTTGGAGGCAATGGAGAGTTGTCTTTAGTCACATAGTCACCCAGGATGCATGGAATAAAGAGAGAAAAAAACACGGCGCCACCTTGTGCAGATCAGTCGGTAAAAGGTGAGACAAGAGTGCAAGTATTGTGCTCACCCAGGTACGAAGTTAATAGGCGTGTAAATAGAACCACAGTGCTGCTGCCAGATCCGAGTCGGTATCCGAATGGACCGCTTAGGTAGAGAAAATTGCAGGAGAAAAGAGGATCATTCCAGAGGCGCTGCTGTGTGGTATGAATAATAGGAACGAAATCCGGAGGTATTAATAAATTCAAATTTATTCGAATGAGTGGCTACGCGTTTCAACGATGAACAATCGTCTTCATCAGGCCATGTGCACATTACATTGGACACGTCTTATATAACATCTGGGTTCAAAAATGACACGAGTGAGAGAACCGCCAAATCTGTAGGGGTCAAGGTGCGATCGTGACGTCACACCCAGCTTTTTTCATTCATTATTCTCACCGCGGAGCAGTGAATAAATAAACATGTTTAATACACCAAATCATTCTCAGTAAATTGTTACACAACGAAAGGGTAATAAATAAGAAGTTTGAAGTGTTCATAAAAAAGCTTTTCTAAGCGGTGTCAGTGTACGACTATAAAAGCAAGGCATCAAACATTAGTCAATAGGTGATTGAATGGAAACAATAGCGGGGAGTTAAAATAGTAATTTAAACGTAGGGCTACACTAGAGACCAATGGGTTGCTAGGTAACAGTGAAGGACGCCAGGACGCGAACTTCGTCACCAAGGTAACCAAGCCGGGAACAGCGCAACAGAGCATAGGGAGATCTGCGTTTGCTGTAAATAGATTATAAAGACTGCTTTAGAGCAAGTATAAATACTAGAAAATGCATTATAAAAATATATAAAATATAATATTAGACATATAGTATTCTTTTTACACAGGTAAAATATATTTTGCAAAATTATGTGCAGTTATAATTAAAGTGGGAATACGCAGTGTATTTTTGTATTTTTGTGGGAATACGCAGTGTATTTTTGTGGGAATACGCAGTGTATTTTTGTATTTTTGTGGGAATACGCAGTGTATTTTTGTGGGAATACGCAGTGTATTTTTGTGGGAATACGCAGTGTATTTTTGTATTTTTGTGGGAATACGCAGTGTATTTGAGTATTTTTGTGGGAATACGCAGTGTATTTTTGTATTTTTGTGGGAATACGCAGTGTATTTTTGGCTCTGGTGTATAATTGTATCAGAGGAATATTAACTTTACGGAAAAAAGGTAATGAATTATAAAGGATGAAGGTTCTAACAAGACTAAAATTATGTTACTAGGTAAACAGTACGTGGCAACGGAATAGGAGGATCTAAAGAAGATCGGGGATAACACTTGCTACGGGTGAGATAATAAAAAATGGTATATTACAGTTAAAATAATTAAGAGTGCAATAATTAAACTAAAAAGGGATAGTCACAGCGTGATGGACTTTATAAATGGAAAAAATTTAAGTGGCAGAAAGGGGATACAAAAAAAGAAAAACGTTTTCTACATGTACCATTCCCAAACATACCTTTTATTTATCATCTTCCAAAAATACACAAAACGCTCATAGACCCCCCAGGACGCCCCATCATATCAGGAATCGGCTCACTAACCAGCAATCTTTCTCACTTTGTAGATTTGCACCTTCAACCTTTTGTGCTCACGCTACCCTCCTATCTCAAAGATTCTACCCAATTAATTAAAGATTTATTTAATCTCAAAATCGATAAGACTACATCTCACATATATTTCCTAACAGCTGATGTAACCGCTTTTTATAGCAATATCCCACATATAAAAGGTATGCAGGTAACTAAATCATTTCTATCATCTAACACCCTAATCCCTGATAACCAAGTTTCCTTTCTTACTAATTGCATCGATTTCATTCTTCATCATAATTCATTCACTTTCAATCATAGTTTTTATAACCAAACTAAAGGCTGCGCGATGGGCACCAGATTCGCACCAGCCTACGCAAACCTGTACATGGGGGCATTCGAAGAGGAACACATTTTTGGGGAACATCCCTATAAAAATAACATTCTCTTATATAGGCGTTATATCGATGACCTGTTTTTCGTGTGGACAGGATCAGAAAACGAAGCTTCTAGTTTCATTAAGCATTTAAATGCCAATAGCTATGATATTTCTTTCACGCACACCTTCTCTGAAATCTTAATCGATTATCTGGACCTGACCATTAGCTATGACACCAAGATTGAACACTTTGTCACAAAAACTCACTTCAAATCCGTCGATGTAAATAGCTATATTGACTTCAAAAGTGCCCATTATCGCCCTTGGCTAACAAATGTGCCTTTCGGTCAATTTAGAAGAGTCCGCAAAAATTGCAGTACCAACGTAAACTTTAAATTAGAGTGCAATATTTTAGAGAAAAGATTCAGAGAGAAGAATTTCCCTCTAAAATTAATTAAAGATGCTAGATCTAAAGCCTCAGAATTATCTCAAAACTCCTGCCTAAACCCGGTACAGAAGAAAAAATCAGAACCAAATAAATACAACACTAATTTTATAACTACTTTTAATCAAGGGAACAAGACAGTTAGGGCAATTTTGAACAAACATTGGCACATTATAAAAAGCGACCCTTACCTTAAAGATGCGATACCATCCCATCCGAGCATCACCTTTCGACGCTCCTTAACTCTGAAAAATATCCTGGCCCCTAGCAGAATCCGAAAACCTAAAATATTACCAACTACTTTTCTATCCAGACCCAATGGTTCTTACAAATGTGGCCACTCACGATGTTTATGCTGCAATAGTATCAGCAATAAAAAATATACATATACATCGACAGTTACAAAAGAATCCTTCCCAATCAAGTCATCCCTATGTTGCAGCAGTTCCTATGTTATCTACCTAATGGAATGTACATGTCAACTCCAATACGTTGGCCGAACCACACAATGTCTGAGATCCAGAATTAATAAACACAGATTTAATGTGAACACAGGTTTTTTGAAACACAGTGTGTCTCGACACTTCACCCATGTACACAAATGTCAATTTAACCAAATCACAGTTACACCCATCGAAGACATACACCTCGATGTCCCCAACAGATACAATAAACTTAAACAGAGGGAAAACTGTTGGATTTTCAAATTACAGACTTTGTACCCAGGGGGTTTGAATGATATCTCCGAATCAACACTGGATTAATCAATAGCTCTAGTTTTCATAAATTGGAAACCATTACTCGAGGATAAACAATTTCCATAAGTCACATCATCACACAATAATAGACAATGAGTAAGATTCGACAATATGAGTGACAAATTCATTCATCCTTTATGTATCCCCTTTCTGCCACTTAAATTTTTTCCATTTATAAAGTCCATCACGCTGTGACTATCCCTTTTTAGTTTAATTATTGCACTCTTAATTATTTTAACTGTAATATACCATTTTTTATTATCTCACCCGTAGCAAGTGTTATCCCCGATCTTCTTTAGATCCTCCTATTCCGTTGGCACGTACTGTTTACCTAGTAACATAATTTTAGTCTTGTTAGAACCATCATCCTTTATAATTCATTACCTTTTTTCCGTAAAGTTAATATTCCTCTGATACAATTATACACCAGAGCCAAAAATACACTGCGTATTCCCACAAAAATACAAAAATACACTGCGTATTCCCACAAAAATACAAAAATACACTGCGTATTCCCACAAAAATACACTGCGTATTCCCACAAAAATACACTGCGTATTCCCACAAAAATACAAAAATACACTGCGTATTCCCACAAAAATACAAAAATACACTGCGTATTCCCACTTTAATTATAACTGCACAGAATTTTGCAAAATATATTTTACCTGTGTAAAAAGAATACTATATGTCTAATATTATATTTTATATATTTTTATAATGCATTTTCTAGTATTTATACTTGCTCTAAAGCAGTCTTTATAATCTATTTACAGCAAACGCAGATCTCCCTATTCTCTGTTACGCTGTTCCCGGCTTGGTTACCTTGGTGACGAAGTTCGCGTCCTGGCGTCCTTCACTGTTACCTAGCAACCCATTGGTCTCTAGTGTAGCCCTACGTTTAAATTACTATTTTAACTCCCCGCTATTGTTTCCATTCAATCACCTATTGACTAATGTTTGATGCCTTGCTTTTATAGTCGTACACTGACACCGCTTAGAAAAGCTTTTTTATGAACACTTCAAACTTCTTATTTATTACCCTTTCGTTGTGTAACAATTTACTGAGAATGATTTGGTGTATTAAACATGTTTATTTATTCACTGCTCCGCGGTGAGAATAATGAATGAAAAAAGCCGGGTGTGACGTCACGATCGCACCTTGACCCCTACAGATTTGGCGGTTCTCTCACTCGTGTCATTTTTGAACCCAGATGTTATATAAGACGTGTCCAATGTAATGTGCACATGGCCTGATGAAGACGATTGTTCATCGTTGAAACGCGTAGCCACTCATTCGAATAAATTTGAATTTATTAATACCTCCGGATTTCGTTCCTATTATTCATACCACACAGCAGCGCCTCTGGAATGATCCTCTTTTCTCCTGCAATTTTCTCTACCCAGGATGCATATGAAGGTTTAGAAGACACTTTTTTGCACTCTCCATTATCCTTCTTTCCCCTCTCCCTTTCTTGTCTAACAACCTTGTGGGTTAGTTCAAAAGTCATGACTCTGTACCTCCGATGTCTATATGGATGGTACACAAGAGGAGGGCTTGCTTCCACTGATGTAGGATTGCCCACATAACCGCCCACATCCACCCTAGGAGCTATCAATGCAAACGTAGGTTTTACCTACATTTCAATGGATGTCATAGGCTAGCAGAAATAGCTGAAAATAATGAAAAGAACATACTGGTACTTTTTAAATATGAACTATAGTTTTTAACCCTTTAAGGACCAGACTAGCAATTTTTTTTTGTTTATCCCTCTTTGCATTTTAGCAGCCATAACTTTCTAATGTTTCCATTGACGTGGCTATATGAGGCCTTGTCTTAAGCGGAAGAAGTTGTATTTTTTTTCCTGTACAGTTTGGGGGTACAAAAAAAATTTGTGTGTAAATTGTGCAATTTATTTTTGCGCCGTGAATATAGAAAAAAAAAGCAATTTTTGGCATTTTTGTTTGTTTAAATTTTATCCTGTTCATGTTTCCCGCTATATAACCTCTTAAATTAATTATTCAGGTTATTATGGTCGTGTAGATACCTAGTATGTGTCGTTTTTGTTTTTATGTAATGTATTGGAAATTAAATATATTTTATGCAAAAGAATGACTTTTTGGGACTTTTTTATTATTTTTTTGGAAAAAATTTTTTTTAACCCGATGAAGGGATAACTTGTTACCAACTTTATTTTTTACATATAATGTATTAGCATACTCCTGTGCACTAATCCATTACACTGTATTCACTGAGGGTTCTGTTTTATGGTTCTGTACAACTTGGATCTTGTATAGAACAGAGAGAAGACTTTGAAATGCTGCAGCTTAGACGCTTCGGGCTTGTTATCTTATTTGCTCCACACACGGCTATATTTTCACCACCCGTAACATTACCGTTGTTTTTATTTCACCTCTTATAACATTCGTATTGATAGTCGGCGTATTTTTTGTTTATATTGATATAGCATTAGGTGAATGAGATTGGGGCATCTTGATAGATAAAATGACCAAACGACGCTCATCTTGTATAGTAATGTAATAAACTAACACATGGATCACAGAGACAATACAGAGCTTATTAGATCAGCTTAGATGTGATCATCATGGAGCTCTCAATACCGCTGTCTCAGATAGATGTCAAGTGTCCGAAACCTTAACACAAGCTGCTGATCAGTGGGGAAAAAAAACCCATGAAGGCAGAGGCGTTTAGTCTCAGTGAAACATGGAACTGATAATAGTCTGGATCCTCTTCCCAGCATTTATATACTGATCCTGGTCATTCTTTTATATTCAATTACTTCAGTTCCTTTAACCTTCCAAAACAGGAGTCTATTGGGGTTAAAAGATCTATGTAACCATGTCCTTCAGAACGTGGGTCCTTCACTGACTCAAGACACTTCTTCCAAATCTATCTATCTATCTATCTATCTATCTATCTATCTATCTATCTATCTATCTATCTATCTATCTATCTATCTATCTATCTATCTATCTATCTATCTATCTATCTATCTATCTATCTATCTATCTATTCTATCTCTTAATGGGGATAATCATGTAATTATTGTTGAAATTGCTTGAGATAGACCCATGCTGGGGCTGAAACATCAAACTTTGCCATATGGGTGAATAAACTTTTTTCACTTTTGATACTATGATGTGGAGTGCTGCCTATTCTTTGATAGATAGATAGATAGATAGATAGATAGATAGATAGATAGATAGATAGATAGATAGATAGATAGATAGATAGATAGATAGATAGATAGATAGATAGATAGATATGAGATAGATAGATAGATAGATAGATAGATAGATAGATAGATAGATAGATATGAGATAGATAGATAGATAGATAGATAGAGATGTGATAGATATATGATAGATATGTTCACACGCAAACGTAAAATACGTCTGAAATTACGGAGCTGTTTTCAGGCGAAAACAGCTCCTGAATTTCAGACGTTTTTGCAAGTGCAGGCGTTTTTTGCGGCGTCCATTACGGACGTAATTGGAGCTGTTTTTCAATGGAGTCAATGAAAAACGGCTGCAATTACGTCCCAGGAAGTGACATGCAGTTCTTTGAGGCGGCTGTCTTTTTACGCGCCGTCTTTTGACAGCGGCACGTAAAAAAAAAGCCTGTCTGCACAGAACACCGTAAGACCCATTGAATTCAATGGGCAGATGTTTGCCGAAAAAAGCCTGAATTACGTCCGTAAATAGGTCGTGTGAACATACCCTAATAAATATTCCTTATATTAAAGGGGTTGTCCTCTTTGGACATTTTCTACTTGTTAGATTGACAATAAGCTGATCGCAAAGTATCCCCCTGCTGGTACCCCCAGCGATCAGCTATAATCTGTAAGGAAATGTGTCAGTAAGTATTCAATTCCTCTGCAGCGCCACCACAGGGAAAATTAAGCATTACACAGTGCCCACTCAAGTCAGTGGTTTGTCTATGTAATGTAGGACAGGACAAGTCCTCCAGAGAGAGAGAGATGCTTAGGGTATGTTCACACGAGGGCGTCCGTTACGGCTGAAATTACGGGGATGTTTCAGCTTGAAAACATCCCCGTAATTTCAGCCGTAACGGCATGTGCAGGCGCTTGAACGCCGCGTCAATTACGGACGTAATTGGCGCTGCTATTCATTGGAGTCAATGAGTAACGGCTCCAATTACGGCCAAAGAAGTGACAGGTCACTTCTTTGACGCGGGCGTCTATTTACGCGCCGTCATTTGACAGCGGCGCGTAAATATACGCCTCGTGTGAACAGACAAACGTCTGCCCATTGCTTTCAATGGGCAGATGTTTGTCAGCGCTATTGAGGCGATATTTTCGGGCGTAATTCGGGGCAAAAACGCCCGATTTACGTCCGTAAATAGGCCGTGTGAACATACCCTCATTGTAACCACTCTCCACTCTGGTCAAGATATGAGGATCCTAAATAGAAGACCCCCCTCTATTAACTTAATTAAGAATTTCCTAATACGTATATGGAAATGGGTTCTCTAAACTAAATGAAACCTTTAAGGTTTATTTAATTAATAGATGTTTTTTATTATTATTTATGTATATTATAGTTCATCATTATATAAAAAAAATTCATTGTTTATAAAATTCAAAGAGAAACGATTGAGCCGTATATACATATAAAGCCGTTGCAAAATAAAACACTAAATTATAGAAAAAACAATAAAAGGGGGAAGGTTGGTCAACTGTAAAAGCCGTTCTATTCATTTGAGAATGTGGCCCATGAGACCACTAAAGTCAAACAGTCTTGTAGTGACTGATTATTCCTAGAGGTTGTCTCTTATTACGCATAGTTTAGATTATTATTGATCAGTAACACACAGCACATATTACAAACCATAAAAGAAGTTAAACGCTATATTCACCTTTAAAAAAGTTTTTATTGTTTTTTTTTTTTTTAAATAAAAATATCAGTGTGAACTTTGTAATTTGTTTTTATTCAAATTATTCTTACTTTTTGAAATACAGCTACTTTGTATCCTGTATACAAAGCAGCTGTATTGTGCTCTGAATCCTGTATCCTTCCATCAGGTCAGTGGGACTGACAGGTTCAGTGACAGCAGGTCCTGTGTGTCGAGGCACGCAGGATTCACCTGTTATGGATCACATCTAAGTTGTAAACTTAGATGTGATTGATAACAGCTTGATCCTGCGTGTCAGAGACCCGTAGGACCCGCTGTCACTGAACCTGTCAGTCTCGCTGACCTGATGGAAGGATACAGGATTCAGTGCACAATACAGCTGCTCTGTATACAGAATACAAAGCAGCTGTATCTCAAAAAGTAAAAATTATTTTTAATAAAATGTAATTACAAAGTTGCACCAATCACACTGATAGACATTTTATATATATATATATATATATATATATATATATATATATATCATAAAAATATGTTTTCAAAGGTGTACTTAAAGCTGTCGTAAACTGTGCTGCTTAAAATTAACAGGTTCCCCGCGGTCAGGGTCTCTAAAGTCCGCCGTATAGACTATTTACGGCGGCACTTCAGAGACTGTGCACGCGCGATCGCGTGCACACAGCTCTGTGCCCTGGCTGTTGCTAACAGCCATGGGCACTGGGCAGAATGTCAGGGGTCAATCTTTTGACCCCTGAACATGTGATCGCTGTGACAACCAATCACAGCGATCACATGCATTTCTGCATAGAAAACAGTGTGCACGCGATCGCGTGCACACAGCCCTGTGCCCACGCTGTTACCAACAGCTCTGGGCACTGGGCAGAGTATCAGGGACCAATCTGATGGTCCCTGAACATGTGGTCGCTGTGAAAACCTATCACAGCGACCACATTTGTTTTATTTTGACTTTTCTGGCAGTAAATCTCCTGCCTCTTTTCTTCTCCTCAAACATTGTTTCAGTTTGAGGAGAAGAAGAGACTCGGGAGAATTGCTGCCAGAAGAATACAGTTACAGTTACACAAAAAATACAGTTACACTCTAAAACATTCTCTGTATAGATAGATTTCTATCTATCTATACAATCTATCTATCCATCTATCTTTTTTTCTATATATCTACCTTTCTATCTTTTATTCTATTAGAATAGGCAGGTAGGGAGTATATAATTATATATATATATCCACATATATATAATATATATAGCAATAGCGGTTTATTTTTTTGTTAGCGGTAGTGTAGATATATATAGCAGTTAGTTTGTGTGTTTTATATAAAAAAAATAAAAAAAAATAAATTTGTTTAGTTAGTGTTAGTGTTAGTTACGTTATGGCGAGGAAGTTGTTTAGCGCCGAGGAGGCATACGCCATGCTGTGGTCTGAGTCGGAGACCGCATCAGAGATGGCGTCCGAGATGGAACCTGTTTTAGGTAGTGACGATGACAGCGTCACTTCAGGTTCATCTTCAGGGGACGTTGTCCCTGATGCAGTTGAAACTGCAGAACTTGAAAGCGCAGGGCCAAGTAGCGCTGTAGCACGGGACAGCCTGGTCCCTTCAGTCCAGGCTCTTGTATGGGCACCTGCCCCATCTTTTGGGCCTAGAATCCACGGATTTACTGCCACTCCTGGCATAACCGTGGACAATACAAATTTTGTCCAAATGGATTACTTCCATTTATTTATAACGGACGACATCCTAAATCAGATTGTCCACGAAACAAATTTATATGCCACGCAATATATAAGGCAGAAACCTTCATCCACCCATGCCAGAGATTGGACGCCCACCAATTTGCTGGAATTAAAAAAAATTTGGGGGCTCACCCTAAATATGGGTATTGTCAAAAAGCCCTCCATTAGGTCTTACTGGTCAACAAGACCCGCCCAAGCCACCCCAGTATATTCTGCAGTAATGCCCAGGTCTCGTTATGAGACAATAATGAGGTTCCTCCACTTCAATGACAACGCACAGGCCCCCCCAAGTACCGATGCAAACCGGGATCGGTTGTTCAAAATAAGACCGCTAATAAATTCCCTGAATAATTTATTTCTGCAACTCTACACCCCTGAGCAGAATGTAAGTGTGGACGAATCCCTCCTCAACTTTCATGGCAGACTTAGCTTTCGCCAATTTCTACCTTCAAAAAGGGCAAGATATGGCGTTAAGCTCTACAAATTGTGTGAAAGCGGGTCAGGATATACCACCGCCTTCAGGATTTATGAAGGGCGGGACCGCACAATGAATGTTCCTGGATGCCCCCCTGATCTTTCCACCAGCAGTAAGATCGTGTGGGAGATAATGCAGCCTCTGCTTCACAAGGGGTACCACCTGTACTGTGATAATTTTTATTCCAGTGTGCCCCTGTTTAGGCATTTGCATGCTGCAAGGACTGGGGCATGTGGTACCACGCGCAAAAACAGAATTGGTTTTCCACAGCAATTAGTGGGGAAGCGCATGGTAAAGGCGGACTCCTGTGCTTATGCATCTGAAGAATTGCTGGCGGTCAAGTTCAGGGATCGCAAAGACGTGTATGTGCTAAGCACGATTCATACCGCAGGAACAGTGGCAGTGAGGGAAAGAGGGGCAACATCGGACAAGCACAAACCAGTGAGCGTGTCCGAATATAACAAGTACATGGGGGGGGGGGTGGATTTAAGCGACCAGGTTTTACAGCCCTATTTAGTAAAACGCAAAACTAAAACCTGGTACAAAAAAGTGGCCATTTATTTGTTACAGGTGGCAATCCACAATTCATTTGTGCTCTACAAAAAAAACAGAGGCAGAGACACATACCTGGATTTCCAGGAAAAAATTATTGAAGGCCTCATTTTTGATGTTCAGGACACCCGAGAATGCCCCCAGTCTGAGGATGTCACGCGACTGACTGAAAGACACTTCATCAGTCGGATTCCCCCAACACCAACTAGAAGCAACCCTCAGAAAAAGTGCCGCGTCTGCAGAAAAGACGGGCACCGCAAAGATTCCCGATATTTCTGTCCCTCATGTCCCTCACAACCAGGCCTGTGCATTGAGCCATGTTTTAAAAAATACCACACTGTTCTGAATTATTAGATTTTAGTTAATTCGTTGAAAATATATTTGCCCTACATTACGTTTTTATTTTTCCCCTGATTTTACTCCAAGGGTGAGGGAGGGAATGGGTGGGGGGTGGATGTCATGTTTGCATATTCTCTAAAGTTCATCTGCTGGAGAGCTCCATTTGCATAAACCTGCAATTTCTTATTTTAGAAAACCCCAAAAAATAAATTCCCATTATACCCCTAGATGAATATTTTGGGATTTCTGCTTCAAGAGCAGATATTTTGGAAGTGTTAGGGTATGTTCACACGGCCTATTTACGGACGTAATTCGGGCGTTTTTGCCCCGAATTACGTCTGAAAATAGCGCCTCAATAGCGCTGACAAACATCTGCCCATTGAAAGCAATGGGCAGACGTTTGTCTGTTCACACGAGGCGTGTATTTACGCGCCGCTGTCAAATGACGGCGCGTAAATAGACGCCCGCGTAGAAGAAGTGACCTGTCACTTCTTTGGCCGTAATTGGAGCCGTTATTCATTGACTCCAATGAATAGCAGCGCTAATTACGGCCGTAATTGACGCGGCGTTCAAGCGCCTGCACATGCCGTTACGGCTGAAATTACGGGGATGTTTTCAGGCTGAAACATCCCCGTAATTTCAGCCGTTACGGACCCCCGCCGTGTGAACATACCCTTATAGAAACTCTGTTGAGTTTTGTAAAACCAGCTTTGAAAAAAAGCGATTTGTGAAATAAGCTTCTTCTATCGTCCGCCCTCCTACATCTCTATGTGATAAATAAGACACACATATTTGGTATCCCCATGCTCAGGAGAAGTGGAAGAATGTGAAAGGACATGAATTTTGGCCGTGGTCTATGCCGTGTGTGAAAAATGCTGGTATAAACTGACGCATTTGCTAAAAAATTGCTAATTTTATTTTGATCCATCTTATTCAAGAAACTTTCAGAAGAAAACTGGACTGTCTAAAAATATGATAAACCCCTTGAAGAAAACCTTGTGGGGTCTACTTGCGTGAATGAAGTCATTTATGGGGTGATTCTAATGTTTCAGCAGCATTAGGCCCCCCAGAAAACAGTATGCTGCTGTAAAATCAAATGCAGAATTCCTGGACCGAAAAGGCCAAAAAGCCTCTTTTTATGCCAAGCCCTGGCACATGCCCGTGAATAAAGCACACATATTTGGTATCCCCATGCACAGGAGAAGTGGAAGAATGTGAAATGCGATGAATTTTGTCCGTGGTCCATTTTGTGTGTGAAAAAGCTAGCATAAACTGACGCATTTGTTAAAAAAAAAGGTAATTTTTTTTTGTTCCATCTTATTCAAGAAACTTTCAGAAGAAAACTGGACTGTCTAAAAATATGATAAACCCCTTGAAGGAAACCTTGTGGGGTCTACTTGTGCGAATGAAGTCATTTATGGGGTGATTCTAATGTTTCAGCAGCATTAGGCCCCCCAGAAAACAGTATGCGGCTCTAAAATCAAATGCAAAATTCCTGGACCGAAAAGCCTCCTTTTATGCCAAGCCCTGGCACATGCCCGCACAGTGAATAAGGCACACATATTTGGTATCCCCATGCACGGGAGAAGTGGAAGAATATGAAAGGAGATTAATTTTGTCCGTGGTCCATACCGTGTGTGAAAAATGCTAGCATAAACTGGCGCAATTGCTAAATTCTTGCATTTTTTTCCAATTTTGCCCACTTTAGAGAAAAAAATAAAAATGATATATACTGACAAATGCCGCTAAAACTAAGCCCTATCTGTCCTTTAAAAAGAGTGTAAAATTCAAAGATGAACTTTATTCACCTGCTGAGTTATAGTCATCTAAAGAAGCGCATAGCAAAATTGTGAAATTTGCTCTGGTCATTTAGCTGTAAAACAGCCTAGTCCTTAACCGGTTAAAGTGAACGTCCACACTTGAACAAAATTTTAATTCAAATATGTCCAAGATTCTGTGAAGAATATTTTCTTAAAAATATCTATATAGTGGTTGGCTTTCCATTTTTCTGATATAGAGCTCTAAATCCCATGCACATCCAGAGAGTGCCTGCAGCTACCACTTGTTAATTGGGGTTGTCCCAAAATAACAACCCATTGTGGGAAAAAGTCTTCACGGTATCAGCTGATCACTACGTGCTTTTCTGTTTACAAACATACAGAGTGTCATAATGATGACGGCTGCGCGAAAATCACGCAGCCACGCATCATATGCTGATGACACACGGAGCTGTTATGTACCTTTTGTGCGCGCAAAACGCCACGTTTTTTGCGCGCGCAAAACGCACACGCTCGTGTGAATTCGGCCTAAGGGCCCTTTTACACGGGCCAATAATCGGGCAAACAAGTGTAATCAGGGCAACCAGCAGCCGATGAACAAATGCTTGTTCATTGGCTGATTTTATCGCTTATACTTTAAGAAATATTATCATTGTAGGCAGCACATCTCCCTGGGAGATGTGCTGCCGACATGATGAAAATTTATGAGGACGAGCAATCGTAGTAACGGGGATAAGGGATCGTAGTAACGAGCGCTCCTCCCCATGCATAGCTCCTTGTGAAAGGAGCAATGGAGCGCCGATCGACCTGTCTCGCTGATCAGCGCTCGTTTACGCGGCCCATGTAAAAGGACCCATTCATAGACATTAAGCACTATAGCTTACTATACACTAGAGATTTGGGTCAGCCAAAAATAAAAAATTTCTGCCGACCCTAGGACCCTTTTCTAAACACAAATGAGCATGACAGACGCTGACCGAAGACATTTTTCGGTGGAAAAGTTGATCTGCCATGTTGGATTTTTTCGGTCATTGCCCGGTGCAGTCTTGTCAAGTCGTTCATGCCAAACGACAGTTCTGCATCCAATCAATAGAAGTCCAGAATGGGCCCCAGATCAAGGCAGATATCAATCAGTCATTTGTTGTTTTAACTAATGGAGTTGTTGCCCAAAACAACAACCTTCGCAGACTAACCATGAGCGACAAGTCGTTTAGGAAACGGCCGTCTGAAATAACCAATGAATGGCCAGCTTTATCCACCTGTGTTCAATAATGTCTGTAGGCATTTGAGGACTTTGTGTGCGATGTACCTTGACATTTACTGTTATCTGTAAACACTTTCCCGTGCTTCATTTCCATGGGGCAGGGGAATTTATTTTGAGACAGATAAAAGCACGCTACAATGAGACATATAAAACAAAGCTCATTCACTAGATTAACAAAGACTGTTTCAAAACAACAATTAAATCACGGCTATATCCCTCCAGGTGTCTATGAAATTGATGAATCTAATTACAAGGGATTTTACAGGGAGACAATATGAGACAAGAAAACTAATCAATGCAGTGTTACCTTCTACCGGAGCTGTCTGAAGCTCATCACTAGATTATTATAGGGTTAAAGCAAAGCGTGCTAAAATAGATAAAATGGGAATTCACATCTGTAATAGCAAGTTATGGTAGTAGTAATCTTAAAAGGTATATTCACCTTCACAACTTTTAATGCAGCAATTCATCTAAAATTAAAAATAAAGCAACTTTTCATATAGTTTTAATTAAATATTTTCTATCTTTTTGTGTCTACAGCACTTACACAGACATATGTGTCTCCATGGTAACAGACTACAAACAAACGGTGCAGTCGGATCCTGTAGTCATATTAGCTTCCATCTGTTCCCTACTTTTTGTTAACCTACTAAATGTATGGGACAGATGAAAGGGAGTATGACAGCAGTATCAGGGCACATTCAGACGTGGCGGAATTGCTGTTGAATTCCGCTGCGAACAGATACTCTAACCCCTTGACGCATTATGACGTACATGTACGTACATAATGTACAAAACACGTTATTAGTGACAAATTTATGATCATTTTAACATGTATGCAAATTTTTTGTAAAAGTCCAACCGAGCGTTTTTTTTACTTTAACCAAGTGGGCGTTGTAAAAAAAAGTGTATGACGCTGACCAATCAGCGTCATACACTTCTCTTCATTCATGCCCAGCTTTAGTCACAGCACAGCGTGATCTCGCGCAGTTCCTTCATTGGAGCGTCGGGAGAATGACCAGACATTGCCTCAAGCCAGGAGGGAAGTATGAAACTGGTGATGGAGCCTCTTTAAAGGGAATGTGTCGCTAGAAATTTTTTTTTTTTTAGTTAAACAATTATTATTTAAGTGATTACACATTGTTTTAATTTTTTTTATGTTTCCACAAGTCAGGAAATATAAATTGGATTCTAATTTATAACATTTCCATGTGCTGGCCACTAGAGGGAGCAGTTCCCAAAATTGCAGCATGGTCAATGTAGTAAAACAACCTCATTGCTTTATGCTGCAAATTTGGGGTAGACACACTCTCTCTAGTGTCCTCACACAATCCCCCCTCCCTTATTCTGGCTAGTGCCAGGAGAAGGAGGGGTTTGAATCTTCAAACCTCCTACACTGTGTGCCGTCATTTTCTGAGCGACTGCACAGTGTAGGAGGATTAGATACAGTGCACAGTAGACAGCATCACACGAACATAATACACACATCACATACACGAACATAAACTACCTTCTCCTGCCGCCGCCTCCGCTCCTATTCCTTGCGCCTTCGCTTCCTTGAACATATGGCTGGAAGCCGCGGCTGCAAGTCGTCATCTTACTGTCTGGCAGCGGCTTCCGGTCCACATGAAAATGGCGCCGGATTTCGCTCTGCTAACAAGCTTAGTTTTGGTCTGTGTGGGAGTGGCGCATGCACCGTTCCCACACAGACGGCGTATGCTTCAGAGAGTGGAACGGCTCCCGTTCGCATTCTCTATGGGGTTGTATGTGCCGTATTCCATCTCTGTATGTGTTGTTAATCGACACATACAGAGATGAAAAAAAATGGCAGCTCCCATAGAGAAGTAAAACTAAGAACAAAGTAAAAAGTAGAACATGAGAACACAAATAAATACAATTTATGTTAATATCATATTAAAAGCAATATGATATAAAAAAATAATTTCATGACTCCTTCCCTTTAAGCTAATTCCTCACCCCTATGTTTTGCTAAAAAGTCAATTTCTATGGAGGGTGGAGTCCTGCAAAGGTATCATCACCCAGTAGCACAGTAGATGGGACCAACCTGGACTGGACCATCTCTTTTTAAGGGCATCATAGCAGTCGCATGGTCTGCCTCTGTGGTACATAAGGCTTTCATTTCAGGCTATTCTAGGACAGAGAGAGGTGCTTGGCTTGTCATTAGCATATGGATCATTCTTTTAGCCGTTCTACTGGATACAGTGAGAGGTAAGAGAGGAATTTATTTCAAGAATAGGCTTAAAATAGCTTGTACTAAACAAAATAGGGCCGTATAAGTGGCCTCCATGTCACGTTGTTCCAGCAATTGCACATACATAACTCCATTATGAAGAGCCACCTGTTCTTTGAAAATTAATATTTGCTTGAATGTTGACGGGTCAGGGCAAATTGCAAAAATGATCAGGAGTTTTAACTTAATCCAGTCGTTTCCTCGTTCAGTCCTATTAAGACATAGGATCATAACTGGATTAAAGGTTCGTTATTAAGCTGGCTTTGTTCTTCAGATGCATTATCAGAATGACCCTACGTCTTGGCGCGTCCATGCTGAAAGGAATCTGCGAGCATCTTATATATAATCCGGGAAGGACATGGTGTCCGAAGCACAGTTAAGGACTTCACGTGGTTTCCGAGGCACAGTTTATTGGACAACAGTTAGGGCACATTCTGACGTGGAGGAATTGCTGTTGATTTCCGCTGCGGACAGTCCGCAGTGGAATTCTGCAGCAGCCGTTTTTTACATTTGTTTCTATACATTTTTTAGGAAACTTAGTTCAGACGTTGTGGAAAATAACTGAGCGGAAATTAGACTGCGGTGCAGAATTTTCCCTCCGCAGCCAAAACTGAAATCTGTAGCAAGTCCGCTGTAAAATCTGCAACGTCTGAATTACCTGTCAAATATGCAAATGTTGGTGCAGATTTATTGCGTAATTGCCCTGAATCTGCACCAACATTTGCAGCGGAAAAATTCCGCCAGCTGAACATGGCCTTAAGGTCACCACGTGGTTTCCGAGGCAAAGTTGATTGGATACCACGTCCTCTCTCAATATTTATAAGAAAGACCGACGGAGGCTCCTATGTTTCCCTCTATAAAGATCTTCTTTATGGTGGTTGTCAAAGCTCAGGCCCGGGCTGTAGCAAGTCCTCATCGGCGGAGTGGCCATGACTGACGGCTGTATTCTGCCGTCCAATGAACAAGCAGCAGGACCGGGACTAAAACCCGCAGCCAATCAGAGTGAACCTTGGCCATGACTGACGGCTGTATTCTGCCGTCCAATGAACAAGCAGCAGGACCAGGACTAAGACCTGCGGCCAATCAGAGCGAACCTTATGAAAAAACGAGGCAGTTTTGTACATAACACCTGTGGCCAATCAGAGCGAAACTTATTAAAAAAAAGCGTCAGTTTCAAAACTATACACTATGACCGGAATTTTGTAGATGCAATGTAGTAAAATATATCTATCTATCTATCTATCTATCTATCTATCTATCTATCTATCTATCTATCTATCTATCTATCTATCTATCTATCTATCTATCTATCTATCTATCTATCTATCTATCTATCTATCACACCATTGCAGTATTACAGCTATAACAGACCACTGCAGTATTATAGATATAACAGACCACTGCAGTATTATATATACAGTATATAACAGACCACTGCAGTATTTTATACATAACAGACCACTGCAGTATTATCTTATATATAATCGGCAAGGACGTGGTGTCCGAGGCACAGTTGGGAGGACACGTGACATCACGTGAGGAGTGTTCCAGGAAGAGGTGCGGACAGTGAGAGAGAGCCTGGAAGTTGAAACAACAACACCTGGTAAGCCGCAGAGTGGGCTCTGGGCCCGTAATTAATTGTATTGTGCTGTCTGTGTTTGCGGTGGGGAGAGGACAGCACAATACAATACATTACAAACTGTGGGTCGCGACTCCCTAGGGGGTCGTGTATAGAACTCCGGGGGGTCGCGAGCCACTCACCGAGGTTCCTGTTCCAACTGTACCTACGTCGTCAGGACGAAGATACAGTTGAATTCAATGCTGGAGCAAGGAGCTGACAGCCCCTTGCTCCAGCATTCACAGTGCCGTAGTGACGTCATCGCGCCTGCCTGTACCGAGTCACTTACAATGCAGAGGAGGAGAAGGATCCTCCACCCGTCGGTGGAACAGGGATAGGTAAGTAATTATGTAATTATTTTCTATAAGGCACATATGGGGGGCATTACACTGGGTATGGGAGGGGGCTGTCTGATATGATGGCAGCTATAGGGTTGATTATTCTGTGGCGGCAGCTATGGGGGGGCATTTTACTGTGGTGGCAGCTATGGGGTGCATTATACTGTGTGGGGGCAGCTATGGGAGCATTATACTGTGTGGGGGCAGCTATGGGCGCATTATACTGTGTGGGCAGCTATGGGCGCATTATACTGTGTGGGGGCAGCTATGGGCGCATTATACTGTGTGGGCAGCTATGGGCGCATTATACTGTGTGGGCAGCTATGGGCGCATTATACTGTGTGGGGGCAGCTATGGGGGGCATTATACTGTGTGGGGCAGCTATGGGGGGCATTATACTGTGGGGGCAGCTATGGGGTGCATTATACTGTGTGGGGGCAGCTATGGGAGCATTATACTGTGTGGGGGCAGCTATGGGGGCATTATACTGTGGGGGCAGCTATGGGGAGCATTATACTGTGTGGGGGCAGCTATGGGAGCATTATACTGTGTGTGAACTGCTATGGGGGGCATTATACTGTGTGGGGCAGCTATGGGGGGCATTATACTGTGGGGGCAGCTATGGGGTGCATTATACTGTGTGGGGGCAGCTATGGGAGCATTATACTGTGTGGTGGCAGCTATGGGGGCATTATACTGTGGGGGCAGCTATGGGGCGCATTATACTGTGTGGGGGCAGCTATGGGGGCATTATACTGTGTGGGGCAGCTATGGGAGCATTATACTGTGTGGGGGCAGCTATGGGGGGCATTTTACTGTGGGGGCAGCTATGGGGTGCATTATACTGTGTGGGGGCAGCTATGGGAGCATTATACTGTGTGGGGGCAGCTATGGGGCGCATTATACTGTGTGGGGGCAGCTATGGGAGCATTATACTGTGTGGGCAGCTATGGGAGCATTATACTGTGTGGGCAGCTATGGGCGCATTATACTGTGTGGGGGCAGCTATGGGGGGCATTATACTGTGTGGGGCAGCTATGGGAGGCATTATACTGTGGGGGCAGCTATGGGGTGCATTATACTGTGTGGGGGCAGCTATGGGAGCATTATACTGTGTGGGGGCAGCTATGGGGGCATTATACTGTGGGGGCAGCTATGGGGAGCATTATACTGTGTGGGGGCAGCTATGGGAGCATTATACTGTGTGTGAACTGCTATGGGGGGCATTATACTGTGTGGGGCAGCTATGGGGGGCATTATACTGTGGGGGCAGCTATGGGGTGCATTATACTGTGTGGGGGCAGCTATGGGAGCATTATACTGTGTGGTGGCAGCTATGGGGGCATTATACTGTGGGGGCAGCTATGGGGCGCATTATACTGTGTGGGGGCAGCTATGGGGGGCATTATACTGTGGGGGCAGCTATGGGGTGCATTATACTGTGTGGGGGCAGCTATGGGAGCATTATACTGTGTGGGGGCAGCTATGGAGGCATTATACTGTGGGGGCAGCTATGGGGAACATTATACTGATACTGTGGTGGCAGCTATGGGGGCATTATACTGTGGTGGCAGCTATGGGGAGCATTTATATATATATATATATATATATATATATATATATATATATATATATATATATATATAATAGACCACGGCAGTGTTATATATATATATATATATATATATATATATACATATATATATATATATATATATAAAACAGACCACTGCATTCCTTTTGCTAACACCATGTAATGGGTTTTCTATACTAGTAGAATATATAGTTCTACATTTATCACAGAAAACCTTAAACTAGTTGAACTACCAATTTGTTGTACTTTTCCAAAGCAGAAACCCTGAGCACCATTGTGTAGGTAGAAATATGTCCCCATGAAGTAGCAATTATGTTTTCCTACATTACTTGCTCTATTTTCTACTTTCAACAATTTTTTTTCTGCTTTTGCCTCTCTGCTTTTCAGCAGCCCTAACTTTTTAAATTTTTAGTTGACGTGGCTATTTGAGGTCTTGTTTTCGCGAGAAGTTATTATGTTTTTTCCTGCACAGTTCGGGATTACTGTGTAATTTACTCTTGCGGGGTGAGCATAGGAAGAAGCGATTTCCCCCATGGTTTTTGTGGCTTATTTTTTATACTGTTGACGTTTACGCTAAATAACCTGTTAAGATAATTCTTCAGGTTATTAGGGTGGTGTAAATATCTAATATGTGTAGGTTTTTTGTTTTTATGTTAGTATGGGCAATAAAATATATTTTTTGCTAAGTACGGTAATGTTTTTGTGGACATTTCTTTATTATTATTATTTTTTTATAATTTTTATTCCCATAACTTTATAACAACTTTATTTTAATCAATCTATTAGCATGCTCCTGTTTGTTAATACATTATACTGTGTCACCATGACACAGGCTGCTGTTAGGGCAACACAAAGTGGGCCCTAAGAGCAGACTTACTGAACAGACAGCCCTGGGGTCTTCTTTATATCTCCAGAGCTGAATGCAAAGGGTTCCCTCAGTCTTCGATCGCTCCTACGGGCTTACACTGATGCGATCGAAGATGGGAGTCCCCTTTGATCATGCCATGTTCACGGCCATCGGCGATCAAAGGGTTAAACAGGCAGGGTCGGAGGTTCCTCCGATCCCAGCTGTACTTAGGAGGCTGCTCTAAGAACAGAGAGAATGAGCTTAGTGAATGAGCGCTCCCTGGATTGCTCATAAGCCTTTTCGTCTTTTGACATCGCTGTAGACTTGGGAACAGCACCGCCCGCCATCAATAGTTATTAGTTATTACTGTATTATATTGTTGTTTTAGTCAGTTCTTAGGTTACACACAACATTTCTGTTTGTACTACATCTAATACACATCAACAGCTGTCTGGAGTGATTGGAATATTTTTTTGTGTAGATATTAAACATAATCCATAGGTAGTGGCCTACATATAACTTTAAAGCCCTGTTCAAATGGCAGAAATTTTGCGGTGGAACCCGCCTCTCATTCATTTCAATGGGAGTTGGACGCTTCTTTTTCCCACTAGCTGATTTTTTCAGCTAGCAGTAAAAAATTGGTGTCCTGCTCGATCTTCAGGCAGATTCCGCCAGAACCTTCCATTGAAGAGGAATCTTCCTGCTGACGACAGGAACAATTCCGCGGCGGGTTTTGTGGCGGGGGACGCCATGAAAAATCCACCATGTAAACAGGGCCTAAGAATATAACAGCAATTACATTATTAATGATAAGTAAATAGTATTTCCTTTGTTCCATAATGATTGAAAAAAAAAAAAATCTAATTTTTTCTGTTCTGCTGCTTTTAGCATTTTATCGCTTACACATCATTGCAGTTTTCATGCTCATTCAAAGTTTACATTTTAACCAGAAGATTTATATCATTAGTTTGGCATTCACAAAAGGCCAACAGGCAATTGTACCTGACCGAGACCAATGATAAATCTTTGATGAATTAATTTGGGAATGGGATTATGTCTGGGTGCATCTGAATTCTGGCCCGGGAGTTACACAAAACTGTAGTTGATTAGAAAATATATTAAAAATGGGCTAAAGTTTGTTGAGTGTCCATTATCTTATCCCCTTCTGGAAAGATCCATTATTTGTGTGTAAATACTCTGCAAATACATTTTCCATGAACTTTTACTATTATGTAAAATGAATAGGTGTGTTAAGGGATATGCATATTTTTGTGTATTAAGTGGGGTCACACTATATATATATATATATATATATATATATATATATATATATATATATATATATATATATACATATACATATACATACATACAATTAGGTCCAGAATTATTTGGACAGTGACACAAGTTTTGGCATTTTAGCTGTTTACCAAAACATATTGAATATACAGTTATATAATCAATACGGGCTTAAAGTGCAGACTCTCCGCTTTAATTTGAGGGTATTCACATCCTAACTTGAGGAAGGGTTTAGGGATTACAGCTCTTTAATATATAGCTGCCTCTTTTTCAAGGGGCCAAATGTAATTGAACAATTATCTTAAAAGCTATTTAATGGGCGGCATGGGCTATTCCCTCGTTAATCCATCATCAATTCAGCAGGTAAAAGGTCTGGAGTTGATTCCAGGTGTGGCATTTGCATTTGGAAGCTGTTGCTGTGAACCCACAACATGAGGTCAAAGGAGCTCTCAATGCAAGTGAAGCCGACCATCGTTAGGCTGAGAAAAATGAAGAAATCCATCAGAGAGAAGCACAAATGTTCGGAGTGGCCAAATCAACAGTTTAGTACATTCTTGAAAAAAAAGAGAGCGCTGGTGATCTCGTGAACTCCAAAAAGCCGGGACATCCATGGAAGACAACAGTGGTGGATGATCGCAGAATACTTTCCATGGTGAAGAAAAACCCCTTCACAACGTCTACCCAAGTGAAGAACACTCTCCTGGAAGTAGGTAGATCAGTAAGTCTACCATAAAGTGAAGACTTCATGAAAAAAAATACAGAAGGTTCACCACAAGGTGCAAACCATTAATCAGCCTCCAAAATAGAAAGGCCAGATTAGTCTTTTCCAAACAACATGTAAAGAAGCCGCCCAGTTCTAGAACAGCATGAAACTAAGATCAACCTGTACCAGAATAATGGGAGGAAGAAAGTTTGGAGAAGGCTTGGAACAGCTCATGATCCAAAGCACACCACATCCTCTGTAACACATGGTGGAGGCAGTGTGATGGCATGGTGGGGGCAGTGTGATGGCATGGTGGAGGCAGTGTGATGGCATGGTGGAGGCAGTGTGATGGCATGGGCATGCATGGCTGCCTAAGGCACTGGGTGACTAGTGTTTATTGATGATGTGACTGAGGACAGAAGCAGCCGGATGAATTCTGAAGTGTTCAGGGATTTACTTTCTGTTCAGATTCAACCAAATGCAGCAAGGTTGATTGGCCATCGCTTCACAGTACAGATGGAAAATGACCCAAAACATACTGCGAAAGCAACCCAGGAGTTTATAAGGAAAGAAGTGGAATATTCTGCAATGGCCGAGTCACCAGATCTCAGCCCGATCGAGCTGCATTTCACTTGCTTAAGATAAAACCTAAGGCAGAAAGACCCACAAACAAGCAACAAGTGAAGACGCTGCAGTAAAGGCCGGGCAAAGCATCACAAAGGGGAAACCCAGCGTGTGGTGTTGTCCATGGGTTCCAGACTTCAAGCAGTCATTGCCTGCAAAAGATTCTCTTCAAAGAGTTTAAAAACACATTTTATTTGTGGTAATGTTAATTTCTCCAAATACTTTTGAGCCCCTGAAATGAGGAGGCTGTGTAGAAAAACATCTGCATTCAGCCTGGAGGTGGGCACTGCTAGTAAGACCTTGGCTTACGAAAAGTCTATCAAGGGGGACAGCCCATTCTCCTGCATATCCTGTGAATATGCGTTAAATATCTAAGATGGGAAAACCTCTCTAAATTCTACCCCTTATTGATCACAATGCTACAATACTTATTGATAAAGTCAAAAGTCTGGTATCCAAGCAACAGTGATGGTAGAATAAGTAGTAGCCAACCAGCAATGTGAAAGAAAGAGCAGCCAATCAGAGACCACCTCCACGTTGACGTAGGCATGGGAAAACTTAACAGCCAATCAGCTTTCAACATAACACAGATATAGGTGTGGGAAAATAAAACATAAATAAAAGAAAGTGAAAAAGTAACAAAATATTTCCCCATGTTTTTCTAAAACTATGACACAGATCGGAATAAGAGATAGATATCATTTTTAATAAAAAGGACGTGAACACAATTCAACATAGAAATAAAGATATATATATATATATATATATATATATATATATATATATACATATACACATATAAATAATACATGTGTTTGTTTTTAAACACTTCCATTATGAACTTTCACCTCTAGCATCTGCCCTGGGTGTTAGCAATACGACAAGTGTATTGGCAAGATCTGATTCTTTCAATTTTATATGCCTGACGAAGACCTAAGTACGAAGTCGAAACGCGTTGCACCTGTATATTACGCATGTATGTGAATAAATCCCTATTTTTGGAAATCCGATCGGGGATTCATTGAACCACCTGCACAACAGCGCCCAACAAAAGGAGTACTTTTTCTACGTTTTCTACCTGGGAATTACCAAACTATGGAGGAATCTCTATATCTTTTGGAGCTACACCCCCAGGGTCCACTCCGGAGCCTTGCTCAGTGTGCTGACTCCAGGGTCAATATAACCCGATACGTTCTAAAGTTGAGTTGTGCCGATGATCCCGCACAACTCTACCAGGTGAGTCGATCTAGATTCACTTTTACACAATATATTCACACTCCAGAATGTTATCACCTTAGAGGAGCGCCGTCCTCGCTCTTTTTTTTTTGTGTTTCTTTCCTTATCAAGCATTTTTGCAGCATATGAACTGTTTTTTCAGTCTTCCCAATGGAGTGTTCTTGAATCCCGGGATACTGGACCTATCGGGTAAATCAGATGGAACAAAGAAATTGCAGTTGATATCCATCATACTTTGGAGGAATACCTGCCTGCCCGTCATTGAGCTCTTCATTTCCCTCTTTTAAGTGATTTATGGGCTCACAAATATTCAAATTTGGTCGGTAACTAACTTTGTGACTCTTCAAGACATTACATTTGAGCCCGGGGTGAAGCTGGAGCTGACCTTGTTACTTCATTGTAGATTGACCCCCACCTTAACATTGACCATCCAAAAGGAACATTGTGTCACATTTTGCATTGACTGGAGGGTCTTGCCGGTGGACATGTTCTTGGTCTCTACCTTTTATGGTGAGGCTGATACTGCTTTTCTGCTATAGTTGTCTACGCTCACTTATTTTTTGGAAAAAAATTCTATGTCTAAAGCAGCGCCTGGTCTAAAGTGAGACTGTATGGGTATTTGTGGGATGATTGGTGCCGACACATGAATGAATGAGAGATTTGAGTGGCAGGATTATGTATTATTGTTCTCTTAGGTTCAGGGTATTGATGGAATAAATAGGGAGGCCTCCCTGAGACTCTATTTACTTTTTGCCTATATGCATGCCTCTGTGTGCACGTGCATGGACCATGTGGGTTTAACATCTTTAACACCGCATATGTCACTAGCAGCATAAATATTGGGTAGGTTGCTTGGCAACCGGCCGATCTTACATATATACACATTAGATGGCCCGCCACTGAAGGGAGTTTCTTTCCAATGGGAGGGTTATTGACGCCTGCGCTTGTGCAAAGCGGCGCTTTCTCTTTGTATTGACCCCTGAGGAAGCTACAGAGGTGGCGAAACGCGTGGGTGCCAGATGGACACTTCTGATACAGGGGTGTATTGACTTATATTTATACAGCCTGACTACTTGCTTGTAGTATATCTCATGGTACATTGATTCATGTTGTATTTTGGGCAGCTAAGATTATATCTTTTGCATTCCGGCAGTAAGCACCATACAGGAGGTTTATCCCTTAAATGTTTTAAATGCTTTGTAGGTCACATGTGTTTTGTACTTATGGTCTCATTAAACTCTGTATGTATTTTTTGCATTGATATTGGAGTGCAAGTGCCCTTTATACACACAGTCTTGTCCCCTTCTTGGGTTTATTTTGCAATATTCATGAATCCTGTTATTGTGAACATCAGACTAGTTATTCCTCTTTTCCTTTTAATTCTTCCAACCATACCTGATCTTTTCCAATAAGCTAGTAGAGTTAGTCCAAGATTCACTTCTTTGTTCTCGTTGCCACCTTACCATAGTCTTCCCAGAATCAACGTTCATAAGAATAAAGACCTTTTCCAGTTTTCACGTCCATAAAGAAAATCTTAAAAAATATGATCGCCTTTGACATGACTGATCTCTATTTCTATAGTCACACTACTAGGCTTGAAGATCTTGGTCTTTCATTCATGATTTACTATGTGTCCATCTGTTTCATATTTCTTGACTGCTATATTCTCTTTGTTGTTCAAAAAACTGACCCAAGTAGTCAATCATTTTGCTTTTCCAATTTAAAAAAAAGTCTTCATATCTGATGCAGTACATAAAACACGACAAACATAACATACTGTGCAATGGTGTAAGACGTACAACATAATATGACATTTTTATCAGGTTCTTCGATGTCTTACACAGCTGGAAGTACATTGATCAGCAGTAAATATACATTATATACATTTTTACCTGCAGATATGTTATTGTGGTATCACCTCTATCTACCATCTTGTTTGTGACGTTTGTAAAGATTTGCAATGTGAGCAGAGTATAACTTTTTGTTGCACGGAATGGTGAATCTGTGAATTCTACAAATATATATTATACAATCTGTGAATTCGACAAATATATATTATACAATCTGTGAATTGAGAAATAATATATTAAAGACTACTGTGTCAATGATGGCTACAAAACCATGGACGTAACTGCAGGGGAAGCAGATGCTCAGCATGGCGCTCAGCATCATTTATAAAAGGGCCCACGCAAAGGTAGGTGATGGGCATTTAATGTATGGGCAGTGGTAAGTTGAACGTAAATTACTGAAAGTTAAAGGAAAGGTGGAAAGAAAACATGGACCGAGTGGAGACCAAAATAATTATCAGTTTTTCTTGTCCTGAACTTGCTAGATGCTAAAGGAGGTCATGGTTGAGTGGGGCCGCATTCCAAGTTTAGCTATGGGTCCCCATGGTTACTTGTTATGTCCTGGCCCAAAACGACCCCACCCTATCCGTGGAAAAAGAAAAAAACATAATGTTGTCCTCTCATCTTTAGTGGCCTAGTGGGGTTACTTTATGGTTCATGCACCCCTACTTATCTCTATAGGTGAACATTCTTCTTGTGACTTACACAATATAAACAAATACAATCTTGTAGATTATAAGCTCTCGCGGGCAGGGTTCTCTCTCATTTTGTACCAGTCTGTTACTTAAGTCAGGGCGACTCAAGGACATTCACAAAGATGCCCCTAAGCCACTCCTGTGTTGTCTCGGCTGTGTGCTTAGGGTCATTGTCTTGTTGGAAGATCAACCTTCAGTCCAGTCTGAGGTCCAGAGCACTCTGGATCAGGTTCTCATTATGAATATCTCTGTTCTTTGCTCCATTCAACTTTCCCTCAACCCTGACCAGTCTCCCTGTCCCATTCGCTGAAAAACACCCCCACAGCATGACGCTGCCACCACCATGCTGCACTTTAGGGATGGTATTGGGCAGGCGATGAGCAGTGCCTGGTTTCCTCCAGACATGACGCTTAGAATTGAGGCCAAAATGGTCAATCTTGGTTTCATCAGACCACAGAATCTGGTTTCTCACAGTCTCAGAGTCCTTTAGGTGCTTTTTTTTGCAAAATCCAGGCAAGATTTCATGTGTCTTTTACTGAGCAGAGGCTTTTTTATGGCCACTCTGCCATAAAGCCTAAATTGGTGGAGTGCTGCAGTGATAGTTGACACTGGAAGTTTCTCCCATCTGCACACAGGATCTTTGGAGCTCAGCCAGAGTGACCATTGGGTTCTTGGTCACCTCTCTTACCAAGGCCCTTCTCCCAGGATTACTTAGTTTGGTGGGGCGGCCAGCTCTGGGAGGAGTCCTGGTTGCTCCAAACCTCTTCCATTTAAGAATTATGGAGGCCACTGTGCTCTTGGGAACTTTCAGTGCAGCAGAAATGTTTGTACCCTTCTCCAGATCTGTGCCTCCACACAATCCTGTCTCTGAGCTCTACAGGCAGTTCTTTCCTCCTCATGCTTGGTTTTTGCTCTGATATACATTGTTATCTGTGAGACCTTATATAGTCGGGGGTGTGTCTTTCCAAATCATGTCCAATCAAATGTATTTACCACAGGTGGACTCCAATCAAGGTGTAGAAACATTTCAAAGATAATCTAGAGAAATGGGAGGCCCCCAGAGCTAAATGTCATAGCAAAGGGTCTGAATACTTATGTCCATGTGAAACTTGAGTTTTTTTTCTTTTTAATAAATTTCAAAAATTCCTAAAGTTGTGTTTTCACTTTGGGGTACAGAATTTGTAATTTTTTTTATTTTAGCACAAAGCCTCAACATAACAAAATATGAAAAAAGTGAAAATGTCTGAAGACTTTCCGAATGCACTGTATACAAGATGAACACTTTAGGCTGTGTTCACATTTGCGTTCCGGGTTCCATTGTTCTGCTTCATCGTAGGAGGAGAACAATGAGAATATCAGAAGTGTTTGATCCGTCATAGGACGGAATACAACAGTGCCCGACGGAACCAATTGACTTTAATCGGTTCCGTCAGGTTTCCGTCATGGTTTCTGTTATTTATCTGGATAAAAAACTACTCTGCAACTGAAGCCCCTAATGGAGCCTCTGACGCAGATGTTAATCGGGCCTTATATACAGAAAACAAGATGATAAAGTTCTTTGCAGTATACAGTATACAGCTATCATGAAGTGTAATGTAAATTCTGTCTTAACCCCTTCCCTCCATTTTTCGGATTTTCATGTTTGTTTTCTCTTCCCCACGTTCCAAAAGCTCTAATTTTTTTATTTTCCTGTCTATATAGCCATATGAGGGCTTGTTTTTGCGGGACAAGTTGTAATTTTTCATGGCATCATTTATTGTACCGCATAATGTACTGGGAAGCTTAAAAAATTATTTGTGGAGTGAATTGGGCAAAAACAGCGA
This sequence comes from Rhinoderma darwinii, assembly GCF_050947455.1. Classification (NCBI taxonomy): domain Eukaryota; kingdom Metazoa; phylum Chordata; class Amphibia; order Anura; family Rhinodermatidae; genus Rhinoderma; species Rhinoderma darwinii. The sequence goes on from NC_134692.1 coordinate 130,227,986, forward strand.
TTATGCACATTTTGGGGGGGGTTTATTTTTACGGCGTCCATCAGGCGGTAAAAACGACATATTCACCTTATTCTACAGATTGATACAATTACAGTGATCCAAAATGTATATGTGTTGTTTTATGTTTTACCACTTTTAAAAAAAATAAAACTATTTGCTAACTTAAAAAAATCTTTTGTGTCGCCATTTTCTGAGAGCCATATCTTTTCAATTTTTCCATCAATTTAGCGATGTGGGGGCTTCAATTTTGTGGGGTGACCTGTAGTTTTCACTCATACCATTTTGGGATATATGTGACTTTCTGATCACTTTTTATTTCATTTTTTTGGAGCGCTAAGGTGACCAAAAATCAGCAATTTGCGTGTTCTATATATTTTTTTTACGGCATTCACCGAGCGGGTTAAACAACGCTATATTGTGATAGTTCTGACTTTTACGGACGCGGTATTGCAGTATATCGTGATTCTGACAGTCTCCTTTGAAGCTTCAAAGGAGTACAAAGATGGCAGACCTGGGGGCATTTGTTAGGTTCCCAGGCTGCCATAACAACCGTTATTACCGGTCGATCGTACCACGGGGGGGGGGGGGGGGGGGGTCGCAATTGCTTGTTTAAGGTGGCACCTTCCTGATTCTAACACCTTAAACGCCGCGGTCGAGGATATGTCATAAATGTCAGATTGATGCGCGTCCCATCTCTGGGACCCGCACCTATCTCTTGAACGGGGCCCCCTTAACCCCGTTCTAAATTTTTCTGCTACCCCTGCCTCCCCGGTCACTTCCTGACTATATGGTCAGGAGATACGAAAACAGCGTCGCTCCCTGAGGTACGCTGTTTCTGTAACTCCCATAGTAGTGAATGGAAGTGTAGCATGCGAGCTACGCTGTTTCCGTAACTGCCATTTAGTTCTATGGGACATACAGAAACAGCGTAGCTCAGCGAGCTACGCTGTTTCCTAATTCAGGGTCAGAATTCACCTTCTTCTGCCGCAACACAGAGCGGCAAAACAGGGATTTAGGTGGCCCGTTCTAGAGATAGGTGCGGGTCCCAGAGGTGGGACCCGCATCTATCTGACATTTATGACATATCCTGTGGATATGTCATAATTGTCTTTCATAGGAAAACCCTTTTAATACGTGCTGAGCACCTAGCACCAATGTACCTACTTGTGCCCTGATGCCCTCAACTACTCTCTCTAACAGATTTACCCACCTACAAGGACTTCACTATCTTGACTACCAGAGTTGTGCATTTAATATAAATGTATGATCTGAAAATAGTAATATGTTCGGAGGGGAGCATTGTGTGCCCAATAATAGCCCTTTTTGATTGACACATTAATTTGGCTGACCTGGAAGCTTCTATATTTACCAAGATACAATATGCTCCATGGAGTTACTGTAAAGTGAGTGATTTAAAATGATTTTCAGATGACTTATTCTATGGCATGTGCTAGAAGAAGAGAGGAGAGATGTGACCATTTGGCTAACTCTGAATAGTGTCCAAAGAAAGAGCAGAGAATTGCACTTCCTATAAAATATATATATATATATATACACAAATGTATCTGATTGCTTCCAAATAATTATAATGGAAGTAGGAAATGCACCAGTCCTTCAGAAATATTTATTATTGACTGAAGATGAATTTGGGGTTACACTATTTTTTGTGGAATCACATAATTAAAGGTTATGTACACCTTTGAAATCGTTTTTGCTATTTTTTTAAAATTAAAAATGTGTATCAGTGTGTTCTGTGCAACTTTGTAATTACATTGTATTAAAAATTATCTTTACTGGGGGGCGCTCGCGAGCTGCTAACCAAGATGGCCGCATGCTGAGGTAGCTCCGCGACTCCTGGGCACAACAGCTATCAGACGCTAACTTTTGAGGTGAACTATCTCGCTATCACACCCCACTTTCTCCCCCAGACGACCCCCTGCTCAGTTTGTTCATGGTCCGGAAGAATTTAGTGGGGCGAAAGGACTTAAAACCGCCGGAGTCCTCCGTCCCTGCCCCCACGCCTGAGAGCGCAACTTCTCCCGCCATGTCGGCAGGCTCCGAGGACGAGATACGGGCCTCACCAGAGCTCATTGCAGACTCGCAGGAGGACGGGTCCCAGCAACCCGATCCACAATTCACTACCAGAGATGCCTCCCTGCTTCTAAAATTTAAGCAGCTTCTACAGCAGGAACTACAACTTACAGCTTCTAAGCTGTCCAGGGATCTTACTCGGGAGATACGGGAGCTGGGAGCCCGGACAAATGTCCTGGAGACTAAAATGGATGACACCATAGAAGTCTTAAATGCGCACGATGCTGAATTCGATTCCCTGAGGGCAGATTTGGATTCCACTATGCTCCGACTAGAGGATTTTGAAAACCGTGCGCGGCGGGGAAACCTTCGAATTAGAGGTTTACCTGAAACCTACGAAGATCTTAACTCCTCGGTTACTGCCCTGTTCCAGGAATTGGCGCCAGGCCTCCCTATAGACAGATTGGAGATGGATCGGGTCCACAGACCGCTCGGTCCCAAACGTCAAGATGGTAGGCCACGGGATATAGTGGTGAAACTTACCTATTATGCTACTAAAGAAACCCTGTCTCAAAAAGCCAGAGCTGCTTCATCCCTGCTGTTCCAGGGTCACGAATACCAAATCTTCGCCGATCTTTCCCCGATCACCATCCAAAAGCGGCGGAACATGAAACCCCTGCTGGCCGTCTTACAACATCGTCAGATTAGATACCGCTGGGGATACCCTTTCAAACTCCAATTTTCTGTGGATAATAAGTTCTACTCCGCCAACTCAGCCGACGACCTCAAGCAACTTTTGGTCACCCTGCAACTTTTACCTTTGGAGGCTGACAGACCGAGTCAAATGTCTCAGGCGCGCCGCGACAGACCTCCTCTTCGCCCCATCTGGGAGAAAGTTCCTCCACGCAGACCACCTGGGAGATCTGGTGACATACCCAGTGTTCGTGACGACCCCGCCTGATGGATGAGTACTTTTTGCTTGGAATCCCCCTGTGCAGTGGTCTGACTGTCCACCTTTTTGTTTCCAATAACCTTGGATTGTTACTCTGCCTCACTTGCAGTGGTCTGTCTACGATGGGGACTGATCTCTGCAACGGGCAGTTTAACTCATTAGACGTTTTGTCTTGTTAATTTCTATGCTGTTCACTACATACAAAGTATTTCTGGCATTACCCGCACTCATTTTCCACTTACACATTTATGGATTTTTGGTCTGGCCTGCTATGCATGTTTTGCCTCACCACATGGCGGCACTGCATGCATGGCCTGCTGGACATACATTTCAACTGCCTCCTATTCTGTATTGCAGCCGGGTGTTGCGGCTTACTTCTCTTGGGCCGTGGATCGGCCTGCCGGGTGCCCCCTGCCTCTCATTGGGGGTGGCGGGTGTCGGGCATGCTGTTTCCCGGCTCGAGATGTTGTTTCATACACTGTGCTTTAATATGCCGCTTCACAACACTGTCTCTGTTTCTGTATACAAGTAATGGAGCACACCAAGCCTGCCGCAGTTCCATTTTGTGTGGGTTCGGTTAACTCTGCTTTACAATTGCTGTCAATATACTTACGTTTTATTCCCCTTACTTTACCTCTGCTACATTTTTGAGTTCACCCCAACAAAATGTTGTTACCACACCTTTGTGCCCAGGTGCTGGCGACCCCCTGGTTCTACAAGTAGTATTACCCGTACTGCTATCCACTTCTCTATGCCGTGTTTTGGGCATTTTCCATTTCTCGATGTCTATGTGCATAGTTTTTTTTATATCCCTTTTTATTTAGTCTATCTCTCCCTCCCCTTTCTTACCTTCCCCTCTTTCCTTCTCCCCCTGTCGGTCAGAACTCTTCGTCGGATCATTAAACCATTCTCATGGCCCCTCCTGCTTTGAAAATAATCTCCCACAATGTCCAGGGTTTCAACTCCCCACATAAACGCTCGAAGGCTTTTCATTTCTACAAAGCTAGCCATGCCGATATAGTTTGCCTCCAGGAAACTAGATTTTCTGCCACGTCTAAACCACAATATCTAAGTGCGCACTTCCCCGTTTTTTATGGCGCATACACTCACGAAAAACGGCGAGGAGTAGTTATTGCCTTCAGAAAGAATCTACCTTTTATTTGTAACACAGAAATTATTGATCCCACTGGACGCTATGTGATTTTAGTCGGCACACTATTTGATGTAGAAGTGACCCTAGTAGGTTATTATGGTCCTAATGACTTTCAAACAGGGTTTTTTTCCCACCTATTTAAGCTGGTCGACGCTAACCGTCGGGGTCTTCTGGTGGTTATGGGTGACTCGAATCTGGTAATCAATCCCTCAGTGGATAAATCCCCGACCCCCAATCCATCCACATCCCACACATCTTCCATTGAGTTCAGGGATATGTTGCACCTACATGACCTTCAAGATCTCTGGCGTGAACTCCACCCCACCACAAAGGACTTTACTTTCTATTCCTGCCCTCATTCCTCGTTTAGCCGTATTGACCACATATTTACATCTCAAAGATCTCTACCACTATGCTCCTCAGCTAAGATATTAAGCACACCTTGGTCTGATCATAACCCAGTGGAAGTTTCCTTTTCTTCCCTAGTCCCACGGGGGCTCTCCTTTAACTGGCGTCTGAATGACTCCCTTTTGTCCTCTAAAGATACTTTCGCGCAAGTGGAAGCGGCGGTAAAGGACTATTTTGACCTGAATGTGGGTTCCACGTCCTCCCCGATTATATTGTGGGAGGCGCATAAAGCCACATTGCGGGTAGCTCTCATTCGACTAGGCTCATTTAAAAAGAAAAATAGAGAACGAAAAATCGCGGAGTTATACCGCGTGTTAGAACAAAAGGAACATACTTGGAAACAGAACCCCTCGATCGCTAATAAAACCTCGGTAGATGCTACTAGGCTGGAACTGGACCTTCCATTGACGGAGCAGGTAGAACGCAAACTCAGATGGTCCAAACAGCGATATTACTCGCAAAGTAATAAACCGGGTAAACTCCTGGCCCGTCAATTGAGGGTCCCTGTGTCGACAAGGGAGCCTGTTAGATTACGAACTTCCACAGGTAATGTTACAGCGGACCCCAATAAAATCACTTCCCTATTTCAAAATTTCCTCTCCAACTTATACTCCTCCCCTCCATTATTTGACTCCTTGAGGGCTGAGGGCTTATTTGCAGACCTGACTTTTCCGGATATCACTCCTTCCAACCTTGAAGCCTTGGAGGCTGAGATATCCGAAGCAGAGGTTCAGGCAGCTATCAAGGAGTTGAAACCCTCCAAATCACCTGGTCCTGACGGTTTTTCTCCTTTATATTATAAAAAACTCTCCCCACTACTGGTCCCGTATTTAACTCAACTCTTTAATGCCCTCAGAACTGATACAACCCCTCTCCCATCAACCCTTCATGCTCATATCGCTATGATCCCCAAACCACAAAAAGACTCTCTCCAAATTACCAACTACAGACCAATATCACTCTTGAACACAGATATTAAAATCCTGGCCAAGATTATGGCGACTAGGATTAACTGCTTCCTTGACGTTATTATCCATGGGGACCAGGCTGGCTTTGTCCCAGGCAGACAGACAAGTGATTGCACCAAGAGAGTTATATCTCTGATTCATGTAGCTCGTAGGAGAAATGTGGCCTCAATGCTTCTCTCGCTCGATATTCAAAAAGCCTTCGACACGATATCCTGGTCATACATGGATTTTGCCTTGGGGAAGTGGGGCTTCCAACGTCACTTTATGTCCTGGGTGCATGCCCTCTATTCCAACCCTACAGCCAAAGTTTGCTATGCTGGTTATCAGTCTGCTCCTTTTCCTATTGAACGGGGCACTAGACAAGGATGTCCGCTATCTCCCATTCTATTTATTTTGGCTTTTGAGCCCTTGGCTATGATGATACGCCAAAATCAGAACATCAAAGGGTTGGAAGTGGCGGGCATGCAACATAAAATGTCCCTTTTTGCTGATGACATGCTACTAATGCTCTCCCAACCTACTGTTTCCCTTCCCAACCTAATGAAAACTTTATCCGACTTTGCCTCAATTTCTGGGCTAACAATTAACCCTACAAAATCAATCGCCTTAAATATTAATCTCTCCCAACAAGTCCTGCACTCCATACGTAACCATTTTCCTTTTCAATGGGCCAAACACTCATTAAATTATCTGGGTATTCACCTGACTCCCTCATATGCTCAGCTATATTCTGCCAATTATCCCTCTCTGATCCGCTCCCTCACCTCTTCTCTGACATCATGGCAACACACTTATCTCTCTTGGGTTGGACGGATTTCTGCGGTTAAAATGACCATCCTCCCCAGGCTTCTTTACCTATTTCAAACCCTGCCGATAAAAGTCCCACCGCACATGTTACGTCTCCTTCAGAACCGTATATCCTCGTTTATCTGGCGTGGCACACGTCCTAGAATATCCAGGTCCACTCTCTGCTCGCTGAAAACAGACGGGTATTGGGTGTTCCTAATATCTCTAAATATTATCAAGCAGCCATGATAGCATCCTTGCCTAAATTACACGTTTCGGTAAATATGCCTCTATGGGTGTACCTGGATATTCCGGAGGTGTTGCCCACCCCGATACAATCTCTGCCCTGGATGCCCCCATCCTTACGTCCTACACATCTCTCCCCTTCTCTTACACACATTTTAACGGTCTGGGACTCTATCAAATATTCCAGTAGATTGATTTCTCCACATCTTCCCCTTATTTCTATATGGCACAACCCTTTGTTCTCTCCTGGCGCAGACAACTATTATGCCTTTAAATGGTGGTGGTCGAATGACATACTTAGAGTTCACCAACTCCTCACGCCCACTCACTCTCGGATTCTCTCGTTCTGTGAACTCCAGACCTCTAAGCAGATCCCCAGTGGCGAGATATTCAGATATCTACAACTTAAAAACTGGATTACTTCTCTTCTTAACAACAGGGATACATCTGACTCTTGCTCACAGTTCGAGAGAATCTGCAGCATCTGCCCAACCTCGAGAGGGATTATATCCCTCTTATACAAATGGCTCCTCAACAATCCATCCCCTACCCCTCATACATATGTGGACCGATGGCACCGGGACTTGGGGATGACGCTGGAACTGGCTGAGTGGCGTAGTATCTGGAGCACAGTTTCACATTGCTCTATCAATACGAATATCTTAGAATCCGCATATAAAGTCATGATGCGGTGGTACTTGGTCCCCAGCCGAATTGCACATGCATTTCCCTCTTACCCTGCTTCATGCTTTAGGGGATGCCCCGTGCCTGGTGACATGTTCCACATATGGTGGTCCTGTCCTAAACTCGTTAGATTCTGGAGCAGAGTCTTTGGTCTCGCTCAGAGTCTGTTTGGTATAATTTATAACCCTAAGTTAGCTCTCCTCCACCTCAAACCCTCTGAACTAACGCATGCACAATTTCAATTGTTTTCTTACACCCTATTGGCTGCCAAAATGACTATTGCCCACTCCTGGAAAAAGCAGTCTGTAATTTTTGCAGGTGTCAAAACCAGAATGGACCAAATATTTGTAAACGAAAAACTCACAAGTATTTTATTGGATAGGATTGCCAGATTCGAGTTGCTTTGGCTGCCCTGGATCAATTACGCCTACTCTCACCTACCTGGTGCCATGATCACCGCCTTTTGACAATTTGCTAATAATTTTTCTCTAGATCTCTGGCCGACCACACCTTTACCTTTCCCTGTCTTTTTGTTCCCCTCTCTCCATTCCCTCTTTCCACTTCTCAATTTTGTTTCCTCTTTTTACATGCTCTTATCATTACCGTCCTGACTGTTTGACATACTGCCTAGTACATTGCTGTATCAGTTGCGATATATTATATATTGTGTATCTCCCCCCCCTTTTTTTTTTTTGTGTGTTTATGCAATATATTTCCTTACTTTGTTGTAAAAACTCAATAAAACTTGTTGAAAAGAAAAATTATCTTTACTTTTTGAGATACAGCTGCTTTGTATCCTGTATACAGAGCAGCTGTATCTAGGGCTGAAACCTGAATCCGTTAGTTCAGCGGCACGGGATCAAAACTTAGATGTGATGGATAACAGGTGGATCCTGTGTGTCAGACACGCAGGACCTGCTGACACTGAACCCGCCAGTCCTGCTGACCTGACGGATTCAGGTCTCACTGCACGATACAGCTGCTCTGTATACAGAATCCAAACCAGCTGTATATCAAAAAGAAAAAAATATTTTTAATAAAATGTAAATTGCGTTAAACGCACTGATAGACATTTGTATAAAAAAATAAATTTAAAAAACAAACTATTTCAAAGGTGTGCATAGCCTTTAATGTACAATTATTTGTAAATGTAATATGTATCTGATGACATCACCTGTTTATTATATTGGCAGAAATATATAGTGAATTTGGTTGATATTGCGAAGTAACAAATTCTTCTTGGCAGTGTAACACATGGTTTTAGTCACAATGTTCGGTGACTTCTGGGCAAGGAAGAATATAGGACAGGGTTGTGAGTAGGCTATCCTTCAGCTACATTCAGATTGCTGCCCGAGCCTTGTCTCTAAATACTGTGGCCAAGGCAGAATTGCTTGTGGGCATAGCCCTGGCAAGCAGCACCCAGGACCTATGCCCTGCCAGTCCCTCTTAGATACGCCCCTGTAAGGGAACCCCTTCAAACAAACCTTAACCCACCATTCCTATGTTTTGGTTTTGGAACCCAAGATTCTAGGAAGATTTCTTGTCAATCCGAGACATTGGCAACTGTAGACCGCCTAAAGAGGATGCAAACTTTGTAGCTGGTGGGTAGTGGGTGGGTGGGTGGTAGGTGGGTGGCAGCCCACATGTGATTTAGGGCTTTTTTTTGTTTGTCTGGCCCCCTGACAGCATAACCACCTTACTGCCCTATACAAACGGGTCTACATTAAATAACCCTACAGCTTTGAAAATGTCATTGTGACAAACGTTCAATTCCAAAACACATTTGGGCCTTTTTAATTTTTCTAGACATGAATAGTTGCAGAAATAAAAAAAAAAAGTGGATTTTTAATTGTATTTTTTTTTTTCCTGAATGTAAAATATTCTCTGCGTTCATTGAATTCCTGTATGTCCCTTTCATCTTTTCAAGGATATTTGTAAGTAGCATTTCTGATTGATTAAACTGTGATGACAATTATGTATTTTTACTTCCATTGACGGGGATTGTAGTCTATGAGAAGGAAGATGTCGCTCCACAGAACAGATGTGATCTACTAGTATTTAATTACTCAGCCCCCATAAGAGCATCAAGAACAATAAGCCACTTAATTAGCCCAAATAATTTATATTTTCTATTAAATCTGGGCTATGGTGGCAGCAACAATTATTTATTATATTTATGATATTCTTATTGTAAGGATTTTTACATTACTATCATTCACTAGAACCAAAATAATATGGGCTCGATTTATCATAGCAACCAATCAGAGCTCAGCTTTCACTTCTTAAACTCCTGAGAAAAAATGAAAGCTACACTGTGATTGGTTGTGATTGGTTGCTATGGGCACCAAGGCCAGTATTTCTGTCAGACAGTTTGATAAATGGGACCAATGGGGCAGATTTACCAATCAAAATTCACCAGAATTAAACCAAAAGATGGGCCCACATATACTAAGATTTCATACTCCATACGTCAGTAGCCCGTAACATTTAGATGTGATTCATTTATTAAGAGGCGCATGCCTCTTAATAAAGTAGTTGCAACTACTGCTGTCCATGTGACTGACTTAGAAATATATGACTTTCCGCTAGAAATTACGCCATAATATGAAAAAAAAATCAGTCGGGCTGTTTCGACCCTGGCACTTTTTAAAACACCCCCCATTTTAAAAAAAAATGGTAGGTATGGCGGAAAAGTGCTAAAAAAAAATTTGCAATTTTTTTGCGCAAAACAGCCGTACGCCTAACTGCGGAACAATAATGCAGGAAAGCATATAATAAATGATGGCCATGGAGTATATGGCATGCGACAAATGTGTTTTAGACCCTTTTTACACCTTCAATAGTTTTGTAAAGTGTCATGATAAAGGGTTGTGGCTAAATGGCGACATTAATGAACTAAAAGACGTGAGCCATTCTTTGGCGCAAAAGATTAGTGTATATGTTTGTCAGCCTTGAGATAATGTAAGGAAGAGCAAAGGGGAAGATTTATTGAAAGTGGTGCAAAGGGAAAGGAAATAGCAACCAATCAGATTCCGGCTCTAATTGTTCAGAGGCTCTTTTGAAAATGAAAGACGCAATCTGATAGGTTGCTATGGGCAACTGCTTTACTGTACTTTAGCTGTGATAAATTTTCCCCAATCTATGTCCTTCTAATAAATTCAACACAATTTACACCATTTTCGCAGACTGAATTGCATTCATGCTACAACACTACTGATAAATCTCCATTGGGGGAGCTTTAATAATACTGGCGCGCCAGAACGGTCCCTTTAATGAAAATGGCGCAGGCGGTTTGACAGGATTTGACTGTATTTTTGCAAGTTTCTGTCAACAATACATAATACATAATACGTGGGAATTCTTGAGCTTTGCTTCGATGTATTGCTTAGGAATATAGTCAGTATGTACGTCTGTATACAGAGCCCGCAGACATGAGAGGAATGATAGAACCTTTAAATCCCTAATTATAGATGTAGGTGTGAGGCGATGCAGCAGCACTGTCCTCCCGAGGGATCGTTTGTCAGCAGTCCCGGTCAGAGGTGGAAAACATTAACCAGACATTCTCACATCCCTTAAAATCTTCTTCTTCCAGTTATTTTTCACAGATGAGCGCTGTAGGAAATCGTGGCATGAGCTGCAGTATCTCAAGAAAATAATCCGATATGTGTCATCTCAGTCTAATGGGATTTCTGTAAGGAAAGGTCCGCATTGATTAAATAAAAAATATGAGTGTTGATATCACTGTGGGACGTTGAAAGCTCTATTTAGTGCTGACCTTCTGGTGCTGCCTATGACAGGTCTCCTGGCGCCAATCTTCAGATGTTTTATCCAGTTTCCTTGCGACTCTGGGTAAACAGTTATGTGGAGTGCAGCGTAGAAAAAGATTAAGAGCCTACGTTTGGCGTATACCCCGGAAAAAGCTCTTGGTTTATACGCCAAACGTATACATAGCTGTGTACGTTTTTTGGTTTTACAATGGGAGCCTGTTAGCGATGTATCCCACTATATACATTGGGATACATTGCAGCCTTTTATTAGGCTACGTTCACATGTGCATCGGAGGCTCGATTAGGGGCCTCCGTCGCATATCTGGCAGGGTTTACCAGAGTTTACTGGAGACAATAGCGCAACAAATCACAGACACCCCGATGGAAAGCCGACGGAACCTATTAAAGTCAATGGGTTTTGTCGGCAAAAGGCTGTGTCCGATGTGCAAAAGGAACCCTTGGTGCCGTTATTCACTTGTTCTGCTCCTCTGACAGAGCAGAACAACGGAACAGCACAACGCAGGTGTGAACATAGCCTTAAAGCTACACAGTACATCGGTTGATCCAGACGTATACTTCCAACATAGGCTGTTAACATGGTGTACCATCATTACCAATGAAAATGATAAAGTAATAGAACCCTCCTGACTAATGCTAGCCATAGGTAAACAGATTTTGCCATTGTCAAAAGGTAAGGCCCCACGGAGCGTCATTAACACATCAGCGATGTCTCTAAAAAGCGTGTCGACACGCTGTTTGGCGCTGTTGTCAAATTGCTTGTTAATGGCTGCGCAATGTTGTAGGTAAAACTGCTCGGTGCCTGTAAAATTGTACGACCATAAGGGTATATTTTGCAGGTATACAGTAGTTTTACCCACAACATCGCGTGGTTAATAAACAAGCAATTTGACAACCGTGCTGAACAGTGAGCTGGGTCAATGCCGCTCCGTGGGGCCTTACCCAAGCTACCCAATTAATGAGCTAAATAGACTGTTCTCTCCCTGAAGGTGAACATGCAATTGGACAGCTTCTGGAGTGGCTAATGGCACCGGTGAGGTGAGGGACCCAGGTCAAGTTCTCCCGATCACCATTGCCTATGGGTGAAGTGAATCTTTTCATAACTCTCCAGGTACTACAATGTTAGCAAAGAAGGTAAAAGGTATTTTTGCTTTGGGACTTCTAGGTAGATATAGACGGAAACAATGAGATAGATAGATAGATAGATAGATAGATAGATAGATAGATAGATAGATAGATAGATAGATAGATAGATAGATAGATAGATAGATAGATAGATAGATAGATAGATAGATAGATAGATATGAGATAGATAGATAGATAGATAGATAGATAGATAGATAGATAGATAGATAGATAGATAGATAGATAGATAGATAGATAGATAGATAGATAGATAGATAGATAGATAGATAGATAGATATGTAGATAGATAGATAGATAGATAGATAGATAGATAGATGTTAGATAGATAGATAGATAGATAGATAGAGATATGGGACTAGATAGATAGATAGATAGATAGATAGATAGATAGATAGATAGATAGATAGATAGATAGGAGAAGGATAGATAGATAGATAGATAGATAGATAGATAGATAGATAATGAGATAGATAAATACACGTCAGATAGATATATTTTACCTTCACTCTGAACATTAGCATCAAATCCCACGACGTGTTCATGTAGCGATAGTTTTTTCTATAATCTGACCAATACTGGTGAGTGTGCGGCTGGCCAAAATGACCATTTCCATCCATGAAGAAATTTATCTGAGCTGCTTAATAACTTTTCATCATAAAACACTATTATCTTTACATTATTGGTGTGTTTTCATTGAAGATTCTGTTATAGGGAATTGCAGGTTTATTAGGCCGCTTGGCGCGTTTTGTGCCATTTTCAGCATCTCTTAAAAGCATGAACACGTTTGATAAATCTCACCCATTCCTAAATAATTCTTCATCTTTCTACCTTTATATGTTCTCTCTGCATCTTATTTTGCCGGTACGAAATCCTCTCCGTTCATCCCCCCCCCCCTCTCCTCTTCTCTTATTCTGAAATTACAATTATTTTTTTTATATCTAGCCTGTAAAATCATATGGCCAAGGTCTTGTACAGATTACTGCATTTTATCACTTGTACTTACATCACAGTGTCATTTCTCCATGCGTCTCACTCATTTATTAGTAGGGAAGATCACAAGCACCACTGAAAATATTAACATTTAAATATTAGCTGGTGGGGAAAGCCATTATATAGCTTATCACCCGCTTCTTAAGGGGACATGAACCTTAAAATCTTATTGCAATTTGCTATGTCTGTGAATGCATTGTATCGCTTTCTGTTATCAGCCATTGCAGGCAGGGGAGATATTGAATATTGCAGTGTATTTCAATAAGATAACTGTCAGTAAGTCAATAAAAATCCCTGTCCTTATGATCATTACTTATTCTAGGTCGGAGAGCATCCAGAAACATTTACATACATATGTGTAAATTATATTTCTGCTTCTTTTTATGATCTATTTTATTAACTGTTTGTTTTTTTTTAAAATTTGATTTGTTTTAAAGTAGTATGAGCGATATGAATTAGTGAAATGGATAGATATGAACTGGATAGTTACCTGAGATAAATACAGGATACATATAATATGAGATATATACAATAGATAGATTAGATAGATTAGATAGATAGATAGATAGATAGATAGATAGATACATTTGCCAGTGCAGACAAAGCACATCTATCTATCTATCTATCTATCTATCTATCTATCTATCTATCTATCTATCTATCTATCTATCTATCTATCTATCTATCTATCTATCTATCTATCTATCTATCTATCTATCTATCTATCTATCTATCTATCTATCTATCTATCTATCTATCTATCTATCTATCTATCACTATGTCTTTGCTTTATGTAAATCTTCTTGCTGTGCAGAAATCAGCACTGCATGTTCTGACTAGACGGTTTCTGTTCATACACTCTTAACAAGCAAAGCTGCATTGTAAAGCATGGGGAACAGGGTAATAGCCGGAGCCTCTGATGAGATTGAAGGTCAATTTCACATTACCACAAACTCCTTGTAGGGACTGTAACTTGCTGATTTTGATGCTCCTGTACCGACATTGACACAGCAGTAGTCCGCGTGGGTGCAGCAGCATGACCTGCCTAAGTAGAGTCGTGTGTTAGTGCACCTTCCCTTATCCCTACCAATCCCTTCACCCCCACCTTTAGGAAAAAGACACGTGACACCGAGGTTGGATGTGAAATGGCCACAGCAGCCGTTTTATTAATTTCACAGTTTTAAAACCAAATTAAATCCGAAACATTCGGATAACTAATTAGGAATCCACCAGAGAATTCCTCCTAATAATTCACATGACCCAACATGGGTCAGAATCATAAATAACAATTTAACGTTAACATTAGACCGAGCAGGGGCAGTCCTTGAAGCCATTTTAGATATTCCTTTTTTACACACCTCGAGTTAGCCATCTGCAAACCACCAATTACCTCCAGCCGTAAACCAGCTCGGAGGCACCGCTCACCTCTGCAGATGGCTCCAACCACCAGAAGTCCACTTCAAGGGGATAACACCCGATGAAGCCTTCAAGTGCTATACCGACCACTAGAAGTCCACTTCAAAGGGATAACACCCGATGAAGCCTTCGAGTGATATACCTTCCACCAGAAGACCACTTCAAAGGGATAACACCCGATGAAGTCTTCAACCATGTACCTTTTTTGGGGGACGCATACCCCCGATGCGACGCCCCCACCAATTTTGTACTGACTGGCCTCAAGGACTCCCCCCGCCAGCTGCCATGACACCAGGACCTACTCCGAATGAAAAGAAAAAAAAAAAAAAAAACATGTTAAATAAGCACACAATAAAATTGCCACACTCATAAACAGACTTAATAAAGACCACAAGGGATAACACCAAATGGGAGGGAGGGTGGGAGCTTACTTGTGTGAGTGTTACTTCTCCCGCTGCTTCCGGCTCACTGCCGAAAAACAGCGGGAAGCTCCGTAACGGCCCCTAACTCCTCCCTGTCCCTCCTCCACCTCTAACTTTCCCTACAAAGTTAACCCTTTCCCTCCTAGGGCTGTCATGGAGGCTTCCCTCCTAAGCCCTGCAGGCTGCGTCCAGCCTCGTCTTGACCTGCCTAAGTAGAGTCGTGTGTTAGTGCACCTTCCCTTATCCCTACCAATCCCTTCACCCCCACCTTTAGGAAAAAGACACGTGACACCGAGGTTGGATGTGAAATGGCCACAGCAGCCGTTTTATTAATTTCACAGTTTTAAAACCAAATTAAATCCGAAACATTCGGATAACTAATTAGGAATCCACCAGAGAATTCCTCCTAATAATTCACATGACCCAACATGGGTCAGAATCATAAATAACAATTTAACGTTAACATTAGACCGAGCAGGGGCAGTCCTTGAAGCCATTTTAGATATTCCTTTTTTACACACCTCGAGTTAGCCATCTGCAAACCACCAATTACCTCCAGCCGTAAACCAGCTCGGAGGCACCGCTCACCTCTGCAGATGGCTCCAACCACCAGAAGTCCACTTCAAGGGGATAACACCCGATGAAGCCTTCAAGTGCTATACCGACCACTAGAAGTCCACTTCAAAGGGATAACACCCGATGAAGCCTTCGAGTGATATACCTTCCACCAGAAGACCACTTCAAAGGGATAACACCCGATGAAGTCTTCAACCATGTACCTTTTTTGGGGGACGCATACCCCCGATGCGACCCCCCCACCAATTTTGTACTGACTGGCCTCAAGGACTCCCCCCGCCACAGCGAAACAGGCCTTGACCACCTTAAGCCTGTGAGTTCCGCCACACCACCACCGCCCTTTCAATTCCTTCTGCTATTGCCAAGCTCCACAGATCAATCCCAACCTCGGTCAAATGAACCCCATCGCTCCTCCAGTAGTTCCCCACTCCTGACTCCAAGTCCCTGTGCCGAACACAAATGCCCCCGTTTTTGGCTACAAATCGGGACACCGCGCGATTAACCTTAATGCGAGCCTTATTGACTCTTTCCACTGACCTAGCCAGCCGCCAATGTTTTCTTGGGACAATGTCCGACCACACAATTACCAACCTGGGATAAGAAACCCACAAACACAACATATCGTGTTTAATATCCCGCACCAACTCACGAAAAGGGCGGACACCCAAATCGTTCCCACCCACGTGCAAGACCAAGATCTCCGGGACCCTATCAAGCCGGGCATATGTCTGGAATTCCGCTAACACCCTACTCCACGACATACCTCTAAATCCCAGCCAATGCAAAACCGCATCCTGTCGCGGAATGCGCAACTGGCGACCGTCCGGGCGGACGTCCGCCCTCAAAGCCCCCCAATGCACGTAAGAGTGGCCCAGCAACCACACCAAACACGGAGGCGGATCTGAAACGGAAAAGCAAGTTAAATACCACCACACAAAACATTCTTATAAGTGCAAACGGCAAAACTCATAACAGATGGGGGCGGACATAAGACCTAAATCTGTTGGACTCCCAACGACCGATGCGCCGCACCCCCTCATCATCCAACCCCCAGCGCCCTGCTTCCGTTGCTGCGCCAATCCTGAAGGAATGAGATGAGTACGCGTCTGCCGCAACACCGACCGCCGCCAAGCATTTTTTGAATACAGCTCTAAATTGAAATCTAGACAAAAATAACCCGTCCTCGTGACATAGCAATGGCAACTCCAGAGACCCCACTTGTGGCTTAAAACCCTGCCTGCACGCCACCGGGCACATAGCCGAACCCGGGAGAGCGAACAACACTATCAGCTTCCCCTTTCCTAATTGGTCAGTTTTTGACCGACGCAACCATACCTCCAACCGATCTGTATATAGGCTCACGTCTCTCAGTCTCAACCCCCCAGCTTGCTTGGTACTCGGCGAAACCAACTCGCCGATTCTAAATGCCCCAAAGAACGCCAAAGAAAAAGCTAACCGAAATAACCTCATCTCGGCCGAAGAACGACAGACCGATGCTAATGATCCGCCCAAAGAGCTCAGCAGAGAAAACGACACAGGCCTTCTACGATCCGCCTCGACCCTACCTCGGCGCAAACCCTTCAAAGCCTGCCCCACTAAGAATTCCTTAGACACATCCCTAAAGCCCCGTAACTTGAAACCAAACGCCACCGCCGACATGAAACGGTTAACCTTTGCCAATGAAAACCCCGCCTCCCAGGCGTCCCCTAACCAGTACAAAAGTGCCACCAACCTGTCTCTATCCGTGTTGACGTCACCCAACTCTCTTACCCACTCCTCCCACTGCCTCCAGCAAGCAGAATAAGCACTCCACGTTGAGCGCGCCAAAGACCTTTTCACCAATCGTTCTACGGGACCGAGACCAGATCCCAAAGATGTTCCGGGCAGACCAAACCGAGACGTTCCGCTCCCGGTGCCAATTGCCGAAACCGGTCCCACTGCGAGCGAGAAAGAGCATCAGCGATACAATTCCGTACCCCCGGCACGTGCACCGCCACCACCCACGCGTTCAATGACAAGCACACCAACACTAAATGTCGCAACAACTGAATTACCGGAGGAGAGGACGCCGTGATGTTGTTAATGGCCAGCACCACCCCCATGTTGTCGCAGTAAAAACGAACCTTCTTATCCCTGAGCCTGTCCCCCCAGATGGTCGCCGCAACCACGATGGGGAACAGCTCGAGCAGGGCCAGATTCCGCGTGAGTCCACTGGACACCCAGCTAGCCGGCCATTGACCCGCGCACCACGGACCCCCCCCATAAGCTCCAAAACCGCCCGCTCCAGCTGCATCCGTAAAAATATTCAAATCACTCGTATCCTGCGCTGGAGCCATCCATAGCGACCGACCGTTATACTGGCCCAAGAAGTCATCCCATACCTGCAAATCAGCCCGATGCTCCTCCTTGAGCCGTACGAAGTGATGTGCCGCACGCACTCTCGCCGTAGCCGCCGCCAACCGTCTACCGAACACCCTCCCCATTGGCATAATCCGGCAGGCGAAATTCAACTTCCCCAGCAACGACTGAATCTCCCGCAGCGTAATTTTCTTTAACTTGCAAGCCCGACGTACCTCCTGACTCAAAGCCCCCAACTTATCCATCGGAAGACGACACTCCATAGCCACCGAATCTATCTCAATTCCCAAAAAACAAATCGTCGTTACCGGGCCCTCAGTCTTTTCTGGCGCCAAAGGGATCCCAAAATCCCTCGCAACCTTCTGCAGTGCGTGAAGCAGATTACCGCAAACGGGCAAACCCCCCGGGCCGACGCACAAGAAATCGTCTAAGTAATGTATCAACGAATCGACCCCGGCTACACCCTTCGTCACCCACTCCACGAAGCTACTAAAAGCCTCGAAGTACGCGCAAGAAAGGGAACACCCCATCGGAAGGCACCGATCCACGTAAAAAGCCCCATTCCAAAAACAACCCAACAGCCGTTGGCTTTCTGGATGAACTGGCAACAACCTGAACGCCGCCTCGATGTCGGTTTTTGCGAGCAGCGCGCCTGGACCCGCAGCACGAACTAACCCCACCGCTTTATCGAATGAGGTATACACTACGGAGCACAACTCATGATCAATCCCGTCATTTACCGACAAACCCTTGGGAAACGATAAGTGCTGAATCAACCGGAATTTTTGGGGCTCGCGCTTTGGAACAATACCCAATGGGGACACGACTAAATCCTTTATGGGCGGATCAATAAAAGGCCCCGCCATGCGGCCTAACGAAACTTCTTTAAACAACTTTTTTGACACGACCTCAGCATGCAAGTAGGCCGATTTAAGGTTCCTCCGCGTAACCGGGACCTCATAAGGAGGCGGAGGAATAATAAAACCAACACTAAACCCTTCGTAAAGCAACTTCGCCGCAGCCCTATCCGGATACTCATTTAGATAGGGGGCCATCCTTTCCACCCTCACCGGTGACAACCCCTTGACCAGCCGAGGAGGACTGGTTCCCTGACCTCTTTTTTCGCATACATTTTGCCGCCCCATGGGATGCACCATTACACTCCGAACACACGTGCTTGAACTTGCACGTGGCCCCAAACTTACACTGGCCATCGTTGAATTGCCAGCAGAATCCCAACTTTGCCCCACCGCCCTGTCCGACCTGACTGGACTGGCCCCCTTGGCCAACGCTCCCGGGAAAGGGCTGCCTAACCGGAGCCGTGACCCTTAACCAGAGAGCAATATCCTTCTGGTCCCACTGAATCGCCGGCCGAACCGCTTTACGCTGACGGAATTGCTCATCGTATCTGAGCCAAGCCTGCCCTCCGTACACCCGATGAGCCTCCCCAATGGCGTCAAAATAACAAAACAACGCCGAACAATTTTCCGGCGCCTTTTCTCCTATTACACTGGCTAAGATGGCGAACGCCTGCGACCAATTAACGAACGTCTGCGGGATAAGCCTATACCGCCGACGCTCCTCCTCGTCCTTCTTGCTCTCATCCCGCTTGCTCCTATCCAAATTGAATTTAGCAAGCGGCAGAAGAGAAAAAATCTCAACGTATTCGTCCTTCCAAATACGCTCACGCACCTCCTGCTTTAAGTGCGCCCCCAACGGACCTTCAAAGCAAACATACACCTCCCCGCAAGCACGATCATCAATACGCACCCGATCGCCGTCTTTTTGGGCCTCGGTCTGTACCGACACCGCGACCGCCTCCGTAGCCGCCATTACGGGACGCGCCTGTAACAGTCCCACTTCCCTGGGGCCTTCCCAAACTACCGCCGGGGACACCTCCGTAACTACTGGCGCCGCCGCCCTATCTAGACGCCCGACCAGCTCCCGCAAGCAACCCACCAAGTCCGCTAGACCCGCGCCGTCGCGCCCGCCCGCGCCACTACCGGCCACCGATGCGACGCTAGCAGCCCCCCTGCCGACACCCGACATAAAAATCGCTGGATACGACAAAGATGGAGTTATGCACTCACCGGGCTGCACAGGCGCTGTGTTCCCGTCAGCCGGACCATCCTGCCCTCGCCGATACACGTCTATTTCACCGTCTTCCAGCTCCTCTCTCGCCGACGACTGGCCATCCCACCGACATCTCCGAACCGGGGATGATGACGCGCTGGCAGATGGGCCGGCAACCTGCCGCCCGACCGCTGGGATCCAAACTTCCGACCGGACCTGTTGCCTCGACGTCGCTGCAGGTCTAGGCGTCCGTCTCGACGATCCTGATGAAGCCTGCCCCCTGGCCGGAGCATCACCAGGCGGGGCGGCCGTAACCAGTCTTCCCGATCTTGCATCTGATGGGGGGGGGTGACAGGGAGCCCGGCCTGCGACTCCCTGAGAACCGCCGGACCCCGTCGCGGCCTGGGATTCCTGCCAGGACGCAGGGCCTGGGAAGGGACGGTCCTCCCAGCTGCCTGGCCTGCAGCGTCCATATTAGGGCTCCCCCTGCGACGCCGTGTCCGCGGGACCACCTCAGGGCTGAGGCGTTCTGGAGGTCGGGACCGCCGGGAGCGACGGGCAGACCCGGCCTGAGTCGCCGTCACCCCCGGCGACGCTCTCTGCCTCCTCTGAGCAGGAGCGGGTGTTGTAGACTCCCCCCCCGCCGCCATATTACTGCCAGGAAGGGGGCCGGGGGAGGGGAGCCTGTCCCCCACTGCAACAGACCTCATATGCCGTGCCTGACGTGGCGAATCGGCGTCGGGGATCATTGTAAGTGCAGCCACGGTCTCCTCCAACCAACCGGGACCGTGGTGCACAGCAGCGGCACGCAGCCGCGCAAGAATCTCAGCCTCAGACATGCAGTACAGAGCGGGGCAACGGGAGCTTACTTGTGTGAGTGTTACTTCTCCCGCTGCTTCCGGCTCACTGCCGAAAAACAGCGGGAAGCTCCGTAACGGCCCCCTAACTCCTCCCTGTCCCTCCTCCACCTCTAACTTTCCCTACAAAGTTAACCCTTTCCCTCCTAGGGCTGTCATGGAGGCTTCCCTCCTAAGCCCTGCAGGCTGCGTCCAGCCTCGTCTTGAGCTGTGGCTTTTCAGCAGGAGCTCTGGAGCCATGGGGGAGCTGTAATATATCGGAGAGATAATATAAACTAGTCTAGACGCCTAGTGTTAAATTCCGGCATATCCAGCATATAACTACTTTTGCCAGAATAATGGGTTTTCGGCCCATAAAGTTCTGGATTGAAGTTATTGTATTGTGGCTTCAAATCTAATAATTTTGGCAAGTATTTTTGCCTGTAGGAAAGCAGAAATATAAATCGTGTGCAAGTACATAATACAGAATACAGTACTATAAAACCGACCTGTGCAGCTGCACAAGGGCCAAGTAGGTAAGGGGGCCCACTGCCACCACCTGCTGGTATTAGAGTATATGTAAGGGACTGACCAGATGGGGGGCTTTAAAATGAGCGATTAGAGAGCAGGGGGCCCATATACTGTTCTCGCACAGGGGCCTCTGTTGTCTGTGTACGCTCCTGTTATTTGCATGTGTATACTAATGTCTCACAGTAATATAGTGCTAATACTCAACCAACTCAACTATTTTACCCGATAGAACAAGTATTACTCAGTGCATTCGCTTTTATCATGATATAAGACTCCTGTAAGTAATAATCCCATCCCATTGGTTGCAAGTAATAATATATGCACCCCATCTAGAGAATATAGATATTACAAATTCCAGATAGGATGATTCATAGGTGTAAACTATCACTTCTCTCAGTTATCACAAAAAACAAATGTGTCTAGTTGCTCATTTGCAGCTGATTCTATTAACCCAAATTTTATAAGACCGCTGCGGCGATGTGATAATTCAGTAGTGTGTACAGATGACTGGCAATATTACAGGCACAGTGCAGACGAGCTTGGCGGCTGCTGCTCTATGAATGTTTCATGAAATAATTTGAGGTTTGTTTCCAAATTTTGGTTTTCTAACAAGTCCCGTAGGTCGGTCACAGACAGCTGTATTTTCGGGCCCACAACCGGACAGCCCCTTCCCTATGGTTGTACTGAACTGATCAGAGGAGCGGCTTCCAGCATTGTGAGGTTGCCTAAGTAGCCGGACCTCCCGCTTTCTCAGCCGCCTCTCCCGCCATTCCTTTTAAATTTCTGAGATGAGACGTGGCCGCGACCATCGTGGGCGGTACCCTTTAAATTATACTTCCCTTTTTTTCGTAGAGAAGGTGAGGAGCTGACCTTCTTAAAGCCACAGCCATAACTATAGTGGGTGCAGAGGTAGCATCCGCACCTGGCCCCGATACCACATAAGGCAACATTAGTATTACCCATGCCCCACGGTAGGTTGGAGACCCTGTGACAGGTTTTGGGTGAGAGCCCAGCAGCTCCAAGTTATTTTTCTACTTGGAGCCATCATTGACACCACTAGTTGTCAGGCTCACTAGAGATTGCTGGATAATTTTGGATCATGCATATTTAAGAAGACCTGTCACCCGTGTTTTGTTTTATTTCAAATAATAAAGTTATTCTATATGCAAATCAAGCTTAACACCATACAATATTACATTGCGTTATACTTCAGAGCTGCATTCATAATTCTGCTGGTTGTTATTGGAAACAGTCAACAAACTTGTTGACAGATACACCCCTAACAGACTAATTGAGCTTCTATAATGCAGCAAGATCATTTTTCCTATAGTTAACAATCATAATCTGTGCAGATATTGATTAAAGTGAAATCTTGGAGATTTCAGCTCTGAAGTCTGCCAATTTCTAAATCATCTCTGGACTATAATACAGTCCGTGATTCCAGATGATCAGTACAAGACAAGTAATGTAATGTATTTAGAAAGATACCCTACTTTTTATATAGATCGTATACTGTAAATTAGGGTTGAAGGTGGACTTTGTGTAATATCATTTTAGGGTTTATAGCAGTTTTAACAGCAGGCTGGTTATACATTCTTCTGGCATGCCCTGACAACCGCTGCTGACAGAGCATGCTGGGGGTTGTAGTTTTGCAACAGCTAGAAAGCCACACTTTAGAGAGAACACCTTTAGACAGTTCACTTTAAGTCATACAATATATCAGGGCACTCTGAGTTAATAAAGGGGTGGGGGGTCAGCTGTTCAGCATACTCATCTATTAGCCAGCGGAGAACAACTACAAAAGTGTCTCTCGCTCTGGAGGACCCGGCATTGTGTAATGCTATATTTCTCCTGCGGTGGTGCTGCAGAGAAGCAGCTGATCTCTGAAGGTTACAGCAGCAGTCGTACTGTGATCATCTTCACAGGTTTCTGTTAATGTTCAAAGACCTAGTTTCTTATTCCATATATTTAAGTACAATGAGCTCCATGGACTCTATTTTATGTGTGGGTAGAGTTCTTTACTGAGATAATGTTTAGCAGTAAAATAACCTGACAGAACTGGCACCGGATATTTTGTAATCTGAATATATCCATTATAATTCTTGCCTGAATTGCAGCCAATTCACAGCTGGTCAATGAGTAATAAACATGGCTAATGGTCTTAAATTTAGTTTAAACTGCGTTGTGCATTTAAAGGATCAGTGAAAGCCAAATCACCTTTGAAATGGGATTTGTGAAAATAAAACACTGTGTGAATAGTTGAACTAATGTTATAAATGTCGCTATAGCTGTGTGGACGAATAGCTGCCATAGCGCCCATGAAACAGCTGCTGAAAAATAAGTTGTAAGATAGTTTATTACATATGGCCCCGCCCCCGCTTAAGCCAAAAGTAATATAACCTAGTCCAAGTGGGCAATGCGACAAACCTCTCTATAGCCGTGACTCCTAAGATGCATGAAAATTTCATTTTCTAACAAGTCAGTAGATTGGAGGGCATTTCATCTGACCCTCTAAGTGGCATTTTTAGTGGGGGCTATTAGTGAAAGCAATTGTTGACACAGCTTTGCTTTTATAGGAAATCACATTGAAGGCACTATACTGATGATGTATATAATTAATTTATACTAGCACCCCCCCTTCTTGAATATATACACAGCGCTACCCCCACCTAAAAAAAATAATATATTTCACTTACCTTGCCCCGTTCCCACGGCGGCCGCTCCAGCTAGACGCATGTGAATCCTCTGGACTAGACGCATGCGCAGACCGGCGTGATGCAGTACCTCATCACGCTGGCCTGCGCAGGGAGTCTTCCCAGCGCCTTATAGGCTGCAGGCCTAACGTGGCCTGCAGCCTATAATATTCATTTGTATCTGAGTCCTGAGGACTCAGATACAAATGAATGCGGCTGCCACTAGCACCGGTGCCCCTTCCGGTGCTAGCGACGCCACCGGGCATGAGGGAGCCCGTGCGGTCATGTGAGGTCCGGGTCGCCTGAATCGCCCTAATGATGATCCGCCACTGGTCAGACACACAGATAGATAGACAGACAGATAGATAGATAGATAGATAGATAGATAGATAGATAGATAGATAGATAGATAGATAGATAGATATTTCCAAACGAATATGCAGCACAACACAGGTTCCAATTCAGCGAAAAAGGTTTAATCACCCATACGTCAGTGCAACGTTTCAGCCCACATGGGCCTTTCTCAAGCATCTGATGATAGATAGATAGATAGATAGATAGATAGATAGGTAGATAGATAGATAGATAGATAGATAGATAGATAGATAGATAGATAGATAGATAGATAGATAGATAGATAGATAGATAGATAGATAGATAGGTAGGTAGGTAGGTAGATAGATAGATAGATAGATAGATAGATAGATAGATAGATAGATAGATAGATAGATAGATGATAGATAGATAGATAGATAGATAGATAGATAGATAGATAGATAGATAGATAGATAGATAGATAGATAGATAGATAGATATGAGTAGATAGATAGATAGATAGATAGATAGATAGATAGATAGATAGATAGATAGATAGATAGATAGATAGATAGATATGAGATAGATAGATATGAGATAGATAGATAGATAGATAGATAGATAGATAGATAGATAGATAGATAGATAGATAGATAGATAGATAGATAGATAGATAGATAGATAGATATGATATAGAGCCACGACCTCCGGTCCCAAAATTTAGAAATCCAAAGAATAGGCAGCACTCCACATCATAATATCAAAAGTCAAAAAAGTTTATTCACCCATATGGCAAAGTGCAACGTTTCAGCCCCAGCATGGGCCTATCTCAAGCAATTTCAACAATGTACAACAAAGGGTTTAAATATCATATGACATGTATTTACATGATTATCCCCATTAAGTGAAAAACAGCATAAATATATACATTTTGAATTGTGGAAACGTATTGTATATATCTCCCCAGTGAGTACAAAAGTGCCAAGTTCATAATAATATACATTAAAAGTTATATACATGAGCTGACCCATCTAAGCCTTTCTCAATATATAATTGATCAATCACAATTCCATATAAAAAACACATGTTATAATATAAATTTCAATTAATAACTCACTGCCCGGAAGTCCATGACAGTCATAGTGCCCTGTATCTCGAGGCCAAATTCAGCGTCTAACTGTTCATACTGCACATGTCTACACACCTGTTTTGATCCAGTGCTCGAGCCCTGTGACGTAGTCATTAGAAGGGCCGGTGAACTACCTTACTGGACCGCGCGTGTTTACAAGGGTACCAAGCCTCCTCAGCAGTCAAC